>NC_137025.1:3260000-3270000 GCF_032717465.1 Coenobita brevimanus | reverse complement strand
TGTCAGTTTGTTTACATTTTAGAATAGGATGGAGAGCTTTGAAAATCTGCACTTGAAATTCTGCACTCTTACTAAATCTCATAATCTTATCCATACATAATATTCACGATAGTTACGTTACTCCTTCGGGCTTATCATACTTAGGCTTGCCAGTTAGGTAGCGGACAACATTACGAAAGCCTTCCATTTCTTCCTCTGTCTTCAGTGTATTAAAGTAAGTCTGGGTAAGTGTATATGAGAAAGTGAGGCAGAGAAAGTGCGGAGCTGTGGTGGTTGTAGCAGAGTAATGGCATAATAAGTGTTGGTAACAGTCGACTTGTTGTGTTTGCCTGGTCACGTTTGGCTGTCATGATATAACACCATTAAAGGAGTCTATGTAGTCTACACTCGTATGTGGCGTGGCAACACTGGATGTAGAGGTAGGAGTAGGAGTAGGAGTAGTAGCAGTAGTAGTAACAGTAGTAGTAGTGGTAGTCACAACCCCAGGCACATCTGAACAAGAACACAGTGGACTGCAGGCCGAAGCTGCTGTCCTCATGCAGTCCACCATCCTCCTCTCTGGGGAAAGGGAAGTAGCTGAAGGACATTTGTACGGCCAGGCAGTGAAGCAGCCTGGTTATATCGGTGCCACCACAAGAAGGCGTCCTTCAAAAAAATAAATAAATAAATAAATAAAAAAAATGGGGTTATTTTGGGTGACATAATTGGTGGTTCATTTTTAGCTCCTCTTCCATTCACGTGATCTGGGGGCGGCTCGGGTCTGTCTTTGCTGCATCATTTATTCACGTTCTACTCCACTGCCACACCCACGCCCACACCAGCAGACTGAGCCATCCCCACAATACAAGAGTTTGCAGAGAAGAGCTATTTTTGGACCACCCTGTTTCTTAAATCCGTGGATCAAATGGTTAACAGAGAGCAAGAATATGATAAAAATAATAAAATCCCATGCTCAGTGGGTACTACTACTACTGCTACTACTACTACTACTGCTACTACTACTACTACTATTACTACTACTACTACTAACAGTAATAATAATAATAATAATAACTGATCTAGGTTACGCCAAGATATAGATAAAAAAATTTGAGAATCCCGTGAACGAAAGTCCCAGGAAGCATTTAAAAAAAAAAAAAAAAAAAAGAAAAGAAAATAGGAGACAAGTGAGGTCAGGTGAGGTCACAAGATGGCGGCTTACCTGTCCCCGCCGGCCCAGTTGACCCCCGGCAGCTCGGCGTGTCTCTTCTTCCGGAAAACTGACCAGAACTCCGGCCAGATACCAAAAGGATTCTCTTCTGACGTCAGGCCAAGGTTGTCAAATTCAACTGTGAGGGAGAGTCAGGTCAGGTCAGGTCGGGTCAGGTCACGGTAATGCGGCAGGTACCCAAGTGCTGTGTGAGACTGCTGATTGGTCAAAGGGGAGTGTCTAGTAGGTCAGAGAGTATGGTCTTCATTGGTCAAAAGCTAAATGGTTGGTCTGGGAAACAAGGGAACTCTATCAGGTCAACTATAAGAGGAGACAAGTCATTAAAAGTGGCAAAAACTAATGTCAGGATGTAAAAGTGCAATTAACACATTCCGTGGGACAGATAATAATGTTTTAAATAACAACTTGATCCAGGTGTTCATAGTGTTATCTTTCAAATGGAATGATAACAATGTCTTTCTCTTATCAAATCAGTTTTTTCTCTGTTTCCATATTATTCTCAGTCATTTATAAAATCTGTGAAAGTCGTGAATGAAAGCTCTTGTTGTGTCTTTTTTTCTTTTCTTTTTTTACATAATTTACATCTGACATTAAATATCCCTATCTAGAAAGAAAAAAACACTGTGCTATCCTGGACCAAGCAGTAACCATGAAACACAAAAACAAGAAAGGTCGGACAGAAAATACCAATCTCCAGTTACCACGCTTCAGAGGTCACGAGAACAAATTTTTCAAGAGAACAGACTTGGTTCTTACTGTCCTGTCAAATTCTCCTTAGCTCGTCCTAAATATACAGCAATTTTTTGGTATCAGATTCGTACTTACTGTCCTGTCGAGCTCCTCCAAACCCATAGATTCTTACTTACTGTACCGTTGCAAAGCCCACAGCCCATCCTGCAATTTCAAGTAATTCCTTTAGCACGATTATATCAGAGGAGACTAAGTTTTACCTTTTTAATTGCTTCTTAAAATAAGCTTCCAGTATGGGCTGTGAAGTTTGCAATTGTGAGGAACATTAGTTATTTTACCATTTATTATATTCTGATTTAGTCTAAGCTGAAAATAGGAAATGAGAGCAAATGTTGTGTCGTTGGGATTTTATGACATGAAGCCAGTTTAAAATTATCCGTGAGAGATTTTAGGAGGGAAGGATTCTCGCTTTAACAGCCAAGCAAACAGTACGGTTCCAGCAGCAAAGGGGTATATATCGCTGAAGGTGGTGTTAGCGTCCACACACTGTTGCATCGCTACGTCAGGAACTTCAGCGCATCCAGAGCAAAAATCAAACTGATGCCACGCTGCTACCCTTGATACAACGATGTTCTGATTCAGGACTACTCATTCGGCTGGACAGGCACTCAAAAAAAAAAAAAAAAAAAAAAAAAAAAAAAACCAACGGAAAGCATCAGTCATTTCTGCGCTAAATAAATAACCTGTAACCTAAACAGAGCCAAAATCTATTCCTCAGAGATACAGAAGGAAAAGTGAAATGCAGACCCATCCCAAACAACGTCATCTATACTACTGTGTGAGGCCGCAACTGCCCTTTCTTAGCGACTTAGTTTGCATATTCCACCTTAATATTTTTTTTCTGCAGGCTACGTGTAACTTTTCAATATTAATAGAGGTGACATCGGGAGGACAGGCCTATATGAGGATATGAAGATGTAATATTCTCATGATATACTACTTTTTGGAGGTTCCGAGCACTAGGAAATATTTTTTGTAGCCTCTCAGAAGCTAGAGGTCAACTACTATTGTTATCATGCAAAACGAATCGCGCTGAAAAAGCTGTTACGAACCCGCCTAAGCTAAGGAGAATATGAAGCTCTGTGCGGTCCCTTTTGAGCATCAGGAAATATACTGTGAATCAAAGAACTGGTGTACTACGATCCCTGAAGGGAGAAAGGTACTATGGCAAGGTTTATAAATCTCTCCATACTGATGTTTCAATGTCCAAATAATAATAATAATAATAAAAATAATAACAATAATAATAATAAGAGAATAAATAAAGCATATAAAGGAAAGAGATCTATTTATGAACTACCCTCAATGTGGTGCAGGAGCCATTATACTGCAGGTACCGTGAGTTGCAAGCACATAACGTTTCTTCGTGGATAAAGCATGTCATTCCCCCTCACCTCCAGCACTCGCCGTTTACACTCGCCTCTTCTGATACGCAGGGAATACGTGGATAATACTAAGTGTACTGCAAGCGATTTAAACAGTGAATAAAACTCCCGCGTTCCACCTTGTCAACACCTATGTCCTCCTCAAACATGGGTAAATATCCGTGTTGCAGGTAAGAATTAGGAACCATGGTAATGTTGACAGTGGAATTTTAAGTGCCAATACCTTAGACTTTATTTTCCCCTATTTCAAGTCTGGTTCCCGTGGTCGGATTAGTCTGTGAGAGTCAGAACTTGGGTGTATGAGGAGAAGGCGAGAGGTACTACAGGCTCTAAATGCTCTTATTCTGTAAAGCGTCTCATCATTTATCCCAGTGAATCGAGTCAGGTCTTTTATATTCCATTCTTGCCATTTTCAAACGATTTCACACGGCACAACAAAAGGCTTACGTGACGAGGGGGTCAATGAATTAAATCTACATCCAACAATTTCCCTCTTCCCTCCTGAGCTGCACAAAATCGTCTGGAGATGGCAAGAAAACAGAAACCATCATCAAGCTGCAAGGGTTAAATTGCTAGATAAGGATGTTTTCTGAGAGATCAAAATTTAGATGTAGGTTAAGGACGGAGGTGTCGTGGTGAAGAAGTACAGTAACGTCAATCAGGAGGGCAAGGATAGGCGGAAAAGACAAATTGGTTTCTCTTTTCTATGTCTGATATCTGAGAGGAAAGAACAAGATAAGGTCAGTGAGTTAAGACAGAAGAAGTGAGAATATACAAACTGAAGTTCTATGTTCACTGTCCAATGATAGAGATGCAGGAATTCGGTGACGTCATTGAGTACGGCAAATAAAGGAAGAAAAACATGTGAAGTTCTGCTGTTATATGTTTAGATCAGAAAAAACAAAAAAAAAGCAACAGATTGAAATGCCACTCCACGCATACACATACCTCACACATGCACAATATTGTAAGTCACAGAAACGTCAAGAAGCGAAAATGTACAGGATACTCCAAGATTCGACTCAATATGCAGATGTTCGACGGCATTAATATTTGTCTTCGGCTTTCTTTTAACTATCAATGCATCTTTGAATTTCAGACATTAAAAATATTACTCCTTCACAAAATTAAGAAACTTGATGAATACAGCCAGAAGTACAGTACTTTTTCTTGTAAACTGGACACAAAAAGCACACTATTAAATAATGAAACCGATGTCAAGTCTTTCCGCCGTCGAACACAACCAAGATGGCGGCGGGTGCGATGTAAACAAAACCCACGACACCGCCAAAGACAATCCCGGATCCCAGTCCCCTCCCGCCACGCCCTCTTACCCTTGAAGGGGATGGAGATGGTCATGGAGGCGCCGTAGCCCGTGGGGAAGTTCCTGCCGAAGGGGAGACTGAAGGTGGGAGTGATAATGAGGAGGGTTTGGGGCGGGAATGTGAGGCGGCGATCAGACGTCATGAAGATCAGACGCTTCTTTCGGGAGTGGGGCATCATTTCGGCCGTGCTGTAAATGAATGAATAAATAAAAATAAATAAGTAAAATACAATAAAGAAAAAATAAAGGCGTTAGGTTTCGCCCACAACTTGGCAGATTTTGTTTTTCTTCATTTAACGCTCATATTCCGTCGATCAATGGCAGAATAAGACAGTACTACGGCTCTACATCTCACCCAAAATACTTCTCTGTAACTAGCGTTCGTCCCTTGATACAGCTCAGCATTTAAGATAGACAGAAGGTAATATTAGATCATGTTAAAAGTGGAAAGGGTATAGTCAAGATGGTGACTCTTGTATATTCACGCATCTCGTCTGAACATGGGCCATCAAGGCATCGATTGAGTGTTCATGGCTGTACTAGACCCTTTTCACACAAACCTGGCCCAGATGTCCGTCGTTCTGCAGCTTATTTCAAGTAGCTTAGTGGCAGAAAAAGGCAATGGTACGGCTCATTTCCATAGCACTTCTTCATGACTAACACCACATACTAACCTACTGTTAAAACGCAGCATAGAGAGTAAATTCAGCATAGCAAGTCTCCTAAACTCACGAGAATACGGTCCAGCTTCAAGACAGCAAAGGGACAGATGACTGTCTGTGCAGCTGCGGACATAAATATCGATACACCTCAAATGTGATAATGAGAAAGTGAACAATGACTTCTGAAAATCAGCAATGCAATCTTCTGAATTCTAAACAAACTTTTCATAATCCTGTGTGAGAGTTTCATATTTTTCGATTTAAAACTGGAAGGATATTCTTATCCTCAGCTATAGTTCATTCATTTTAACTTGGCTGAGAATTTCGTCTTTCTGCCCCCGTAGCTCAGTGTCAGAATAAGATAATACTATGGCCCAGCATCCTTTCCATTGCCCTTCTTCGTGACTAGCACCAAATTCTTGTGTTACTCTATTATTACAACTCAGCATTCAAGATGGAGGGATAACAATTTTACGCCAAGACAAAGTGAACAGGGTAAACATAAGTGAAATGGTCCAACCTCTGAATTTTAGGGGACTGCAGAGTAAATAATAATGAAGTCGATCATCTCTTGAATTTGCGAGATATTGAAATTTTATGCCATGATAAAGTGAACAGAGTATAAATAAATCAAAAGGACTGCCTCGGATATTAACAAAAGCCAGACTCTTACCAATTTGTGTTGTCTTCTTGTGCGGCCGCCACTGAGAACAGCGCCACTGCGGCCATCGCCCACACTAACAACGAGCGACACATCCTGAGAAAAAAGAAGATATAAATTAGAGATACGACGATAAATATTCAGATTTTTTTAACAGTGGGATATAGAATGACGGTGCCTATGATGGTGACGATGTATAGTGATATATGAGAGGATGATGATGATGATGATGATGATGATGTCTCTCTCTCTCTCTCTCTCTCCTTGACCTTACATATAAAATTCTAGGCCAGAGAGGGAGAGAAGAAGAAGGTATCATTACATAGTCTAATTCTATCTTTCCTTTCCCCTCCCCTTCCCCTTCCCGTCCCCTTTCCCTACCCTTCCCTTCCTCAGGCGACCTTCAGCAAATTGCAACACCTGCCCACCCACCGCCCACTTTTTTTTCTTCTCTACACCCATGCCCACCCATTTCTCATCTTCCTAAATCTCACTGTAAATTTCTCACATGCATTTTCACTCATTCCCTGATTTTTTTTTTTTAATCATTTTTCAACTTTTTTACCTTTCCATCTTTTTACACCCACTCCCACCCTTTTTACACCCATTTCCCACTCTTTTTTACATTCTGTTCCATTCTTATCACACACACACACACACACACACAGTCACTTCCTTCAACTTTCTTATTCCACTTCTCCCTTCCTTGACACTAACCACCACACTCCACTTCCTCTTCTTCCACTTCCCTCCATCCTCTTCCACCTCCCTCCTTCCACTCCATCCCCATAAAATCCCATCCACCCATCTCCACCCGACCACCCACCACCACCGCCACCCATCCATCAACCACACTCACACCTCCACCACCCCCTCCATCACCTCACATTACTCCACCACACCCCCCTCCACCCTCTGTTACCTCCCTCCACCCCTTCCCCATCACTCCATCTTCCTCCCTCTTCCCTTCCATCTCTTCCTCCAACGCTCCACTTCGTTACTCCACATAAACTCATCACTTACCCACTCATCTTCCACTCCCATCCACTTCACTCCACACTATACCTCATACTTCTCCACTTCCCTCCACCAGCACCCATCTCCACACTCTTCCACTTCCCTGTGCACCTTCCTCCACTACCCCCTCCACTCTTTTTCCCCCTCCACTTTAATGTTCTTTTGTTTATCTCCACACAACCTCATCCACCCACTTCCACCCGACCATCCATCCCTCCATCCGACCACCCATCCATCCACCCGACCACCCATCCCTCCACCCGACCACCCACCACCGCCATCCATCACCTTCACTCATACCCATTCCACCCTTCCATCAGCTCACATTACTCCACACCACCCTCTCCACACCCACCCATCCACCTAAGCTACGTTCCCTGCTGCACCTCCACTTTGTTTACACCCTATAATTCCACTTTCTTCCACATTTCTCCACCTATTTCCTTCCACCATTAGCTCTACTTCTACTTGCAGTCTCTCTCTCTCTCTCCACCTGGGTCCCATTCCTCAACTTCTCCACATTCTTCCACCTTCCCTCCACATCCCTCCCTCTCTCTCTCCCTCTCTTCCACTCCTTCATCTAATCCTCTCCTCCACCTCTCCCTCTCTCCACTCATCTCCTCCACCTTCTCCATCCACAAAGTCATCTCTCCCATACTTACTCTCCATCACCACTCTCCACCACCCTACACCCCCTCCCCCACCCCCATACCCCCCTTTAAAGGACCTCAGGGGGACATTTAGCCTAGAAATATGCAAGGTCACCACTACTGCCAACGCTACTGCCAACACCATCACCACTACTGCCAACACTATCATCACTACTACCAACACCATCACCACTACTGCCAACACTATCACCACTTTTACCAACACCATCACCACTACTGCCAACACTATCACCACAACTGCCAACACCATCTCCACTACTGCCAACACTATAACTACTATCAACATTACCACCAATACTACAAATATTATACCCACTACTACGAACACTACCACCACCACTACTAATATTACAACCACCACTACCACTACCAACATTACCACCACCACCACCAACATTACCACCACAATTACCAACATCACCCCAGAACCACCAGTATCAGATCTACAACAACTACCAACATTCATTACCACAACTACCAACATTACCACCACAACTACCAACATTACCAACACAACTACCAACATTACCACAACTAGCGTACTCAAAGGGCAAGTAATAAATATTTTCAGAGAGAGAGAGAGAGAGTTAACTTGACAAATTCAGATAAGACAGGACGTTATCTATCTATCTATCTATCTACCTATCCATCTATCTGTCTATCTATCTATCTATCTATCTATCCAGTCATTTATTACCCCATCTGTAACACAAAGGCTCCTTACTCCTCGCATTTATGGCAAGAGTGACCAGTCAATAACCCCTGAGTGGTGTTATATACGCAATAAACCCCATCCATACCCTCAACGTAAACCCTTATGGACCACATCCAGTTGGGGCGCCGTAACTCACTAAACCACCAGGCGTTCATTTGGCGATATGGTTACCACCCAGCGTAATAATGGTTTCTTGGGCTACGGGAAACCATTTAGCTTAACATTCACCGGAGAGAGAGAGAGAGAGAGAGAGAGAGAGAGAGAGAGAGAGAGAGAGAGAGAGAGAGAAGGGAAAGATGTCGAAGGGGGGAGGATAATATGAACGAACGGGGGAGGAAGGGAGGGAAGGGGGAGGGAGGGAGGGAAGAAGTGAGGGAGAGGAGAGGGAGGGAGGGAAGTCGAGGGAGGTCACTGACCCAACTGGCCACACCAGCTCCTTCCCTCTCCTCTCTCTCTCTCTCTCATCAAGATAGACAGATAGATAGATAGATATATAGACAGATTGAAAGACAGAGACAGAAATACATGCTACACAACACAAACAATATTTTATGCTGTAAATAATGTCTCTTCTTCACACACAAATAATTACATAAATGAGTGAGTGAGTGGGTGAGTGAGTGAGGGAAAGAAAGAATATGAAGGACGCGAGGTCAAAGAGTGGATGCTTGCATATGGTCATGGAGTACACACACACACACACACACACACACACACACACACACACACACACACACACACACACACACACACACACATTCTTTCAAGTTCAAAGCGTCTGTCTGAGTCCATCTCCTTACATGTCGATCTGTGTGTGTGTGTGTGTGTGTGTGTGTGTGTGTGTGTGTGTGTGTGTGTGTGTGTGTGTGTGTGTGTGTGTGTACTAACCCACCTGTCTGTCTGTCTGTCTAACTCGGTGTCTGTATGTCCGTTTGCCTGTCTGCCTATCTGCCTCCCTATAATTATGTCTGCCTGTCTGTCTGTCTGTCTCCCCTGTCCGAGTAACCTCCTCTATGTTTCTGGTTCATTGCATCGATACTCACTCTCTCTCTCTCTCTCTCTCTCTCTCTCTCTCTCATGCAAGGTGGGGCACGGAAGTGAAACAGACAGAGTTACAATCACATAAAAACATATCACACCATTTACACCCCCCTCCCCTCTCTCTCTCTCTCACACACACACACACACACACACACACACACACACACACACACACACACAATGACTGCCTCACGACCCGACCAAATAACACCCATTAGACATCTTTCCTGTCACGCGTCTCAAGGTCTTTTGCAGAGAGGGTGAGGCAGGGTGTGGCAGGGTAAGGGTGAAGCAGGGTAGGAAGGCAAGGAAAGGTAAGGCGGCAAAGGATGGCTGGAGGTAAGGACAAGGTATGGCAGGGTAAGGGTGAGGCAGACGAAGGAAGGGAAGGAGAGGCAGGGAAAGGTAAGGTAGCAAAGGAAGGTGAGCCAGGGTGTGGCAGGGTATGGGCGTGGCAGGGTAAGGCAAGGTGAGGGTGGGGCAGGGTAAGGATGAGGCAGGGTGAGGGTAAGGCAGGGTGAGGCAAGGGGAGGCATAGCAACAGTAGGCAGGGTGAATAAGGGA
>NC_137025.1:3240000-3252500 GCF_032717465.1 Coenobita brevimanus | reverse complement strand
TTTCTTCATCTCTTTATTTCAAGATAATTTAGTTACACCCCAACAATTATCCTGTTTATCTATCTATCTGTCTATCTATTATTATTTTTATCTGTATTTTTTATGTAGTAATTTTTCTCTATTGTTTTTGGACTCTCTCTCTCTCTCTCTCTCTCTCTCTCTCTCTCTCAAAGGAACAGTCAACATAACCCAGAATTCCTCTTCTTTCTTTCTCCCTCTCTCCCTTTTTCTCTTACTTTCTCTTTCCCTCTCTCTCTCTCTCTCTCTCTCCTCTCTCTCTCTCTCTCTCTCTCCTTCTCTCTCTCTCATCCATTCCCTTCCTCCCACCTTCCATCCTTCCTTCCTTACTCCTTTTTCCTACTTCGTTCCTTCCTTCACATTGTCCCTCCATTCCCTTCCTCTTCCATTCTTTTCTTTCTTCCTTCCATCCTTCCTTTCTTCCTTCCTTCCTTCCTTTCTTAGTATGCTCTCTTCCATTTCTCTTTCCTTCTGTCCTCCCTCTTTCCTTTTCTTCTCTCTTCCTTCCATCCTTCCCCCCTCCTTCATTTCTATCTCTTTCCTTCCTCCATTTCCCCTTCCTTCTTTCCTCCCTCCCTCCTCCTTCTCCCTCAGCCACTCCTGCTGACACACAAACACTCACCCAGCCAAGAGAGGGAAGGGCAGGGGAGGGGAAGGAGAGGAAGTATGGGGAGTGAGGAGAGGGGAGAGAGGGGAGAGAGTGTTGCTTGCAGAGGCAGGACAGGGAGGGTAAGATAGATATATACAGATAGATATACTGAGACATACACGAATAGACAGATAGATATAAGGAGAGAATAGGTCATAGAAAAATAATATACTCCTGTCACTTTAACCTGGCCAAGATTTCTGTCCTTCTGCAGCCAAATCTCCCGTAGCTTAAAGGCAAATGACATTATTATAGCCCTGCATCCTTTCCATTGCACTTCTTCGTGACTAGCACCCTACTCCAGTGTCAATCGTTTCCCACAGCTCAGCATCCAAGGGGAAACGATGGTAATTTTGCGCCAAGCTACGGTGAACAGGGTTTAGTTATAGAAGGAAAGATACACACAAGGTGGCCACACACACACACACACACACACACACACACACATACACACACACACACACACACACACACACACACACACACACACAGTCACAAAAATATACTGTATATATGTGTGTGTGTGTGTGTGTGTGTGTGTGTGTGTGTGTGTACTTTCACCGACTGCAGATTAATATTCAGAAGCAGATGCGTCTTATGAAAGACTGACAAACTGTGTGTGTGTGTGTGTGTGTGTGTGTGTGTGTGTGTGAGAGAGAGAGAGAGAGAGAGAGAGAGAGAGAGAGAGAGAGAGAGAGAGAGAGAGAGAGAAGGCATGATTAACGTTAAACAATAATAATTAAAACACAAAAACAGACACAGAGAAACGACAGACAGACAGACACACAGAGTACAATAATAGTGGGGACCGCATACGAAGGCAAACTCACCCAAGCACGAAAACTAACATGGCGGGAGAGATGCAGCTTCGTAACGCAAACAGCCTCGGCCCCGACCTCTTCTCGCGCCGATACTGGGTCAACTCGGCCATTTTGGTGCTGGGGGCCTTCGCTAAAATCAATCCTCTCTCACATTTACTCAATTTCTTCAACTCTAACCACAAGCGTGTACCTCTCAACTTCTTCTCTGACCTTGGTGAAGCTTCAAATCGTCAAAAATTCGGCGGTATCGTGATTTAATGGTGGTTTTTTTCGGACACAAAATGGCGGACGTGGCCCCATATTTCACAGCCTTGGGTCCGTACTTTCCCGCCAAGCCTAATACGCAAGTCGGTATGCCATTGGTGGGCTAAAGGGGGCCAATACGATGTCAGGGGTGAAGGTTTGAGCACATTTTAGCATACTAGACACGGCTTGAGCATGTTAGAAGTCGACTGAGCATCAACTGTGCACACCAGAAGCCGCCTGAGCATGTTTGAAGTCGACTGAGCACTAACTGAGCATACTAAACACCACTTGAGCTGTTAGAAGTCAACTGAGCATACTAGAAGCCGCCTGAGCATGTTAGAAGTCACCTGAGGAATACCTGAGTATACTAGAGGCTACCTGATCATTACTGGAGATTGCTATGAGTCACCTGGGCAATTTTACTCAGTTCCTTACAAGTTTTTATACAAAGCAAAACACGCCTCTTTTCCCCGTCATTCATTCTCTAATACACGTATGGGAGTAGTGGCCTCTTCACCCCGAGGACATACTCTACACTTTACTCTTGCTAATTCCAAACGATTATATTCAGTTTACGAATGATCCCCCCAGGTTAATATTTTTTGTATATATGGTGAGATAAATGAAAATAAATCACTTAGTTTACCGCGAAATTAGGAGGGAAAAAAACACGAAATATCCCGAGCGCTTTCGTGTAGGTGATGCTATAAATACACGAAAGCACTCGGGATACTGTGTGTGTGTGTGTGTGTGTGTGTGTGTGTGTGTGTGTGTGTGTGTGTGTGTGTGTGTGTGTGTGTGTGTGTGTGTGTGTGTGTGTGTGTGTGTGTGTGTGTGTGTGTGTGTGTGTGTGTGTGTGTGTGTTTTGTGGTCACCAGCGTGCGTTTGGATAAGGTAACTAAATGTCAAGAGAACCAACCATTACTCTAGTCATGATAGTAACCAAATACCGACCATGTAGTAAAAATTGGGACAAGCTTATCAAATCACTCAATTACAGGACAGTTACCACACCATGCAGGCAAGATACAAACCAATTTCGACCCCCCCTGCCCCCCCCCCCAAAAAAAAAAAAAAAAAAAACCTTACGTAAAAGCCAAAAAAATATCAGAATCATATATATTAGTTTTTTTTTTCCTTTAATTTGGTCCAGATTTTCGTCCTTTTGCAAGTTATTTCACGCAGCTCAGTGGCAGAAAAAATAATGCTACGGCTCACTAATCCACTGCACTTCTTCGTGACCAGCACCATATTCTAGCGTTATTCTTGTTACAGCTCCGCATTCAAGATGGAGAAAGACGGAATTTTTGGCCAAGTTAGGGTGAGAGGAGTATAAAGTCTGGGGTTACTACTACTACTACTACTACTACCAACTACCACCACCACCACCAATACCACTCCTCCTCCTCCTCCTACTACTACTACTACTACTACTACTTCTGCAGCCCCAGGAGTGACAAACAGCGTGGAGGGGAGTGGAGGGCAAGGAACTAATGCAGGTAATACGTTCCTTGATGGGGGCCATACCTGTACCGTCAGATAAGAGGTAATATAACACTTATCTTTGTGCTCAGCGATGTCTGGCGATTGTATTTTTGAAGTGGATTTTTCAAGTGGATACTACTGCTACTACTACTACTACTACTGCTACTATATTACCATTACTACTACTACTACTACTACTACTACTATTACCATTACTACTACTACTGTTGTTACTAATGTTGATGATGATGATGATGATGATAGTAGTAGTAGCAGTAGTAGTAGTAGCTAATAATAATAATAATAATAATAATAATAATAATAATAATAATAATAATAATAATAACAACAACAACAACAACAACAACAATAATAATAATAATAATAATAATAATAATAATAATAATAATCACAATAATAATAATGCTGATGATGAAAAGATGGCTTCTCAATCAATGGCGATCTTCATTTGTCTCTAGCCTAAAGGTGTGTGTGTGTGTGTGTGTGTGTGTGTGTGTGTGTGTGTGTGTGTGTGTGTGTGTGTGTGTGTGTGTGTGTGTGTGTGTGTGTGTGTGTGTGTGTGTGTGTGTGTGAAAATGATCTCCAGCAACAGTAGCAACCCCCCCCCACACACACACACACTCGATTTAGAATGCTCCCCAAACACCTCTTACTATGCGATTTATTCCACGAGTTACACCTTAAGAACTCCTCTGCATAATATTTAGGTTTTTCTTGTCTACGCGCACGATGCATAAATTAACATACAAGAAAACGTTAGTGCAAAAAATAGATAGATAGATAGATAGAGAGAGAGAGAGAGACAGAGAGAGAGAGAGAGAGAGAGAGAGACTAATCCCCCGTCTGGCCGTAATCCCGTCCATTTGCAGCGATCAACCCCTTCAAAAATCGCTCGTGCGTGGGGAGGGGGTGAGGGGTGAGGAGGGGAAGGTGAGGGGAGGGAAGAGGGGAAGGGAGAAGAGGGGAGGGGATAATAAGAGAGGGGAGAGAGGAAAGGAGGAAAGGTGGAGGAAGAGAGAGAATGGAACAAGAGAAGTATGGATGGGAAGTGATGGGATGGGTAAGAGGTATGGAAAAGGAAGAGAAGGGAAGGGAAGGGAAGGGAAGGGTAGGGAAGGGAAGAGAAGGGAAGGGAAGGGAAGGGAAGGGAGGGGAAGGGAAGGAAAGAGGAAGGGGAAGGGTAACCTGGAAGGACAGACGAGAGAAAGAGAGGGAACAAGGAAGGAGGGAAAGCAAAAAGTAGGAAAGAAAAGCAAGGGGGAGGAAAGAAGAAAGAAAGAAAGACAGTGAGACGCGAGGGGAGGGGAGGGGAGGGGAGGGGAGGGGAGGGGAGGGGAGGGGAGGGGAAAGGGAGGAAGGGGAGGGTATTCGGTAAGTGGCATATATTTAAGGACTTATCTAGTAAACGGATCTAAACAAGGAGGGGAGGGGAGGGGACGGGAGGGGAGGGGCTAGGGGAGGGGAGGGGACGGGAGGGGAGGGGCTAGGGGAGGGAAGGGGACGGGAGGGGAGGGGCTATGGGAGGGGCTAGGGGAGGGGAGGGGGATTAGGTAACCGGTGCATAATTAAGGATTTCTTATCAAACAGATCTGTAAAAGAGGGGGAGGGGGAGGGAAGGGGAGGAGATGAAGGACAAGAAAGGGAAAAGAAGGAACAAGGAAGTGAAGAAGGAAGGAAGGGAGAAGGCAGAGTGGGGAGAGAGTTGAGAGGAGGGGAGGAAGAAGAGAAGCGAGAGGGGAAGGAAGCAAGGATGGATGGATGGATGGATGGATGGATGGATGGATGGATGGAAGGAAGGAAGGAAGGAAGGAAGGAAGGCAGGCAGGAAGGAAGGAAGGAAGGAAGGAAGGAAGGAAGGATGGATGGATGGAAGGAAGGAAGGAAGGAAGGAAGGAAGGAAGGAAGGATGGAAGGAAGGAAGGAAGGAAGAGAAGCAGAGGGAAGGAAAGAAAGGAGAAAAGAAATGGAATGTGGAAAAGGAAGGATGACAGAGAGAGAGAGAGAGAGAGAGAGAGAGAGAGAGAGAGAGAGAGAGAGAGAGAGAGAGAGAGAGAGAGAGAGGCAAGGGGAGGGATTAGGTAACAGGTATATATTTAGAGTGTTATCTAGTAAAGAGACTGGCGCAAGGAGAGGAGAGGAGAGGTGAGGAGAAGTGAAGAGTGAAGAAAAGACGAGACGAGAAGAGAAGAGAAGTGAGGAGGGGACAGGAGAGAGGAGAAGAGAAGAAGAAAAGTGAAGAGAATACAAGAGAAGAGTAGGAAGGGAATGAACGTAATATTTTGGGTGATACAAGACGATTTTGTTTTGGTTAAATAAAGAAACAGATTAAATAAAGCAAGAACACTAGTAAGGTAATTTCACGTGACCTCTCCCTACCCTCTCAAACTGACCTATGACCTTTATTACATCTAGGTGGCCAGGTGAGCGGGGTGCGGTCAAACTCACCTCCCCCCTCTCTCTCTCTCTCTCTCTAATCCCTCCTTATAAGACCAGGTAAGAAAGCAATATTTACCAACAGGAAAGGCAGAGCGTCAGGGAAGAATGAATAGCCAGGATATTACCAAGATTTAATATACATGATACACGGGTTTTAATTACACCACCAGACCTCCCTTGTAACCTGAAGGAAATCATCTAAAGGTTGGATGAATAAACTAATAAAAAGAAGGAAGAAACAAAGGCTGACATGGTACTAACAAAATTAATAACGATTGCCTCTAAACCCTCCAATAAGACTATTTTTTCTCTTCCTGTTGTTGAGCTGAATAAAATCGTCAGGAACGCATGGAATAGATACACCATTATCCTGAAGGGGTTTAAAAATACGAGGCCCTTCATAAGCTGAATAAAATCGTCGAAAAAATAATGTGACAAGGATAGCATCGATCTGAAAGGGTTAAAAATACGAGAGTCCAGTTCTGTGCTGACTAAAATCGTCTGTATGTAGCAAGGAGAGTCAGAACATCAGTACACTGAGAAAGATTAAGGACAGGACATCAATACACTGAAAAAGATTACCATACATCCATACACTAAGAAAGACTAAGTACCAAACATCTATACACTGAGAAAGACTAAGTACAGGACATCAATACACCGTCTGTACGTAGCAAGAATAAGAAAATAAAGGACGAAATAAACTCATAACGTTCTACACAGCTTTACTACGGGAAAATAAAGTCAGTTATTTTTATTTGACGATTTTACTCAGTTATTTTTATTTGACGATTTTACTGAGCTTAAAAAAAAAAAATGGAACTGTGAGGGGAGGGAGGGGGTTGGCCAAGGCTAAATTTAACCCCCCTGTTTCGAAAAAAAATCCCAGAAGCTGAAAAAATCGTCTAGTCACCATGAATAATAATAATAATAATAAAATGGGCGTCAAGACAAAGGAAAAAAAAATGGAAAGGTTTGAAAGGTGTAGGCATGATGGACGGCACACACACACACACACACACACACACACACACACACACACACACACACACACACACACAAACGAAAAAAAAACAGGAAATTCAGCCGTGTGATGAGATACGATGGAACAGGTTTAGAAACAGGAGTACCGGCAAAGTTGGCTAGCGGTGCAGTGGGTAAGGGGTGCAGGGATAGGCTGGATAGATAGAGGATAGATAGATAGATAAATAGATAGAGTATAGATAAACAAGGAACTGCATGTGGATAGGGAGGTGTAAGGATAAGCTGGATAGACAGAAGACAGATAAACAGACAGATGACTGATAGACATGAGACCACGGGTGGATAGGGAGTTACAGGGATGGATGGAGGATAGATAGACATAGGACGACAAAGGGACGGGTGTAAGAATTGATTTGAAGGATGTAAGGCTGGATAGGGCTCAGGATAAGGATAGGATGGATAAGATATAAGAGGATTAGGATGGATAGTAAAATGGGTTACGGAGATGGAGGGGTGGATGGAGCATAAGAATAGGTTAAATAGGCATATGGTATGATTGGAAAGGGATGGTTGCTGTTCCTACGTCTCCTATTTAACCTCAAAAATAAATGATGGTTACAATGAGAAGACTACCATGTGTTTTTCTTTTTCTTTTTTTCTTTCCTCTTTCCCTTTCTTTCTTCCTTTCTCTCCTCTTTTTCTTTTTTATACTTTCTTTTTCTTTCTTTCTTTCTCTTTATTTCTTACTTTCTTCTTCAAATTCTTCTTTTTTATAGGAAGGATAAGAATGAAAATGTAAAAAAAAAAAAAAATCCACTTTTTTCATGCATGTAACATTCTTAGTAACATGAAAATAACTTTATAAAAAATGTTATTCTATACTACGTTCGCCCTAACCTGACAGAGATCCCTAACCCCCCTGCAGCTCAGTTGATGGCCAGGTGTAGTCAGATTGGAGGGTCGAATTCTGACTAGTAACCAAGAAGACTCATGCTAAATCACTGCACGTCTAATCATATGCAGCCACATTATATTCAACTTTTGGGAATGGACCAGTTCTGTCAGATGAAAACAAAGCTAAAATAGTATCAATCAATCAATCAATCAAAAAACAACCAATCAACCAACCAATCAATCAATCAATCGGTCAAACAATCAACCAATCAATCAATCAATCAATCGATCAATCAATCATCCCCTGCCTTATTTCCGGTGTCTATACTCCGCTCACTTCAACTTGGCGTAAAATTGCCATCTCTTCCTCTTGAATGCTGAGCTGCAACAAGGGATTAAGGCGAGAATATGGCGCTAGCCACGAAGAAGTGCAATGGGGGAGGATGTAGGTGGGGGGGGGACGTGGTAATGTCTTTTTCTAAGTTTCGGGAAATTAGATGAAAAATGATCTCTCTCTCTCTCTCTCTCTCTCTCTAAAAAGTTTAGTGGGTCTGTTGCTCTTTTTTTTTTTTTTCTTTAATCTGCGCATGTGAGGTGGGTATCAATTGGATCGGAAGTTTTTGTGTGTCTGTGGTTGGCTGGAGAGAGAGAGAGAGAGAGAGAGAGAGAGAGAGAGAGAGAGAGAGAGAGAATACGTAAAAACAAGCTAAAAGACTAAATAATGCAGATATCAGTAAGTATTGATAAAAATTGGTATGAGAGAGAGAGAGAGAGAGAGAGAGAGAGAGAGAGAGCATCAAACTTGCCCCTCACCTTAGCGCCGGGAATGTGATGTCAGACGATGCGGGAACACCTCAACTTAACCCACAAAACTCGTTCTCGCTATTCTTGAACCGTCGCTAGAGTTGCCCTCATTATCCAAGCACTTCCTTATTTAAATCCACAAACAAACTCTCCTCCTTCCTCTTCCACTGTCACAAAAATCACACTTTTCTCTCAAATAACTCCAAAAGTCGCTTACGTAACCTGGATTTCTTCTCTCAGGGTGTGTTCAGTCGGAAGCCCGCCAATTAGAACATCGCATCACCAGGGCAGCCAATCAAAACCGACCTCCTTTGGCGCCCTGCGTCCCGATTGGCTGGCGTCACGTAAACAATGCACCGCGTTCGAGTTTGGGCATACTAATGTTTTTCTTTTTTTCTTTCCTGGGCACTTTTTTTTTATAGACTTTCCAAACTGACACTCAAAAAAATTCCTGTTGCTTATTTTTCTGTCACTTCACTGCTAAAAATAAACACAGAATGAGCACAAATAAGAAAATACAACACTATGTAAACAGATATTCACACCACGAGGAAGTTTCACTGGTTTAAAGTCGAACGTATGGTAATTAAGAGAAAATAATGGAAGGAAGGAAGGAAAGAAGGAAGGAAGGAAGGAGAAAGGAAAAAATGGAAGGGAGGAAGAGAAGGAAGGAGAAAACGAGGACAAATATGGATGAAGGAGGCGCAAATGAGAAAATAACTAAAAAAATAATAAATCAATACAGAAAAGAATACAGGAGAGAAAAATAAAGGCAATATGGAGGGAGAGAGAGTGGGAAATATGCAAGATGGAGGGAAGAAGGAGGGATATAAAGAGGAAACTGGGGGCAGGAAGAAGAGATGACATGAAAGCTTTTGATGGAGGAAAGAGCAGCAGAGAGAGGAAGAGGGGGCAGAGAAATATGGAGGAAAGACAGAAGGATGGAGAGAAAGACAGAAGTATGAAGGAAATAGAGTCAGGAAGAGGAAAGAACAAGGGGAAAGAAATGAGGGTGACAGATGTGAAGGGAAATGTAGGAAGGAGAGGCGAAATGAAGGGATGAAGGAAGGATGAGACAGAGGGATAGAATATGGAGAGATGGACGAAGAATAAAACTAGAGGAAAAGTGGAGAGGTGGAGGAAATGTGGAAGAAAAGTGGAGGTGTGGAGGGAAGTACAGGTGATGTGGTCAGCGCGGTGGTGGCCGGAGAAGTGAGGGAAGAGGAAAGTTGGCAGGGAGGAGGGGAGAGAGAGAGAGACGAGGGAAGGGAGGAGGGGAGAGAGGGAGAAGAGGGAGGGACAGGGAGGGGTTGGGCATGAGAGGGAAGGAGACATGAAGGGGAGGGAGGGACAAGGAGGGGTTAGGGCATGACAGGGGAGGAAAGAGGAAGGGGAGGGAGGGACAGGGCAGGAGACTTGGGGAAAGAAGGAGGGGAAGGACAGAGAGAGATGGAGGGTAGAGGAGAGTAGAGGGAGTGGGATGGAGAGGTAGGAGAGGGGAAGGGAAGGATAGGAAGGGACAGGTCATGTGACAGGAGGGGGAGGGGAGAAGAGGTGGATGAGTGGCGGAGGGGAAAGTGGGAAGAAGTACTGTATAGGAGGCTAGCCAGGTATGTGTGTGGATAAACAGGTTGTCCAGGTACTTAATGTACTTACTTAAGCAGGTGACTCCAGCTGGTTATAAGAAAATGAAGAAGAATAAGAAAAAAAGGTATAGTGTGTGTCTAATGCTCAAGGCTGCAGTTTTTTATGTTCCTGTGGGTGAATTATAAGGGCGACTATTGTCGCCCATAAGGAGATATGTAGTTGATGCTACTTAACAGCTGAATAATATAATATACAATTATAATACATACATACATATATATATATATATATGACATATGCGTAGAATATAATTAAATGATATATATAATATTTATATCCATATGTATAATATATACTTTTACAAAGAGAGAGAGAGAGAGAGAGAGAGAGAGAGAAGAGGGGGAGGGGGCTTGGGCCAAAAGAGTGAAACTGAGGAAAAAGAGAAAAGTGGAAAGACAGGACCGAATAAGGAAGAAAACTGAAGAGAAGAAAAAAGAGACGAGAAGAGAAGAGAATGGAAGAAAATAAGAGATAAATAAGAGACTGACGAGGAGAGGGAACTGATAAGAGACTGAGCAAGATGGATGGGACGACAGGTAACAGAAATGGGAGGAAAGAAGGAAGGAAACATGAATGGACGGAAGGAAGGAGGGAAAGAGGGAGAGAAGAAACATGGATGGATGGATGGATGGACGGATGGAGGGAGGGAAGGAGAGAAGAAACATGATTGAATGAATGGATGGATGGATGGATGGATGGATGGATGGATGGATGGGTGGGTGGGTGGATGGATGGATGGATGGATGGATGGATGGATGGATGGGTGGGTGGGTGGATGGATGGATAGGTGGATGGATAGATGGATGGATGGATGGATGGATGGGTGGGTGGGTGGGTGGATGGATGGATGGATGGATGGATGGATGGATGGGTGGATGGATGGATGGATAGGTGGATGGATAGATGGATGGATGGATGGATGGATGGATGGATGGATAGGTGGATGGATAGATGGATGGATGGATGGATGGGTGGGTGGATGGATGGATGGATGGATGGATGGATGGATGGATGGATGAAGGGTGAGAAGGGGGGATGGAGGGAGGGAGGGAGGGAAGAAATATTAATGGATGGGGAGAGGGAGGATAGAAACATGGATGGATGGAGGGAGAGGAATGAAGGGAGGGAGGGAGGGGGTGAAAGGGAGGGAGGGACCTTGCTCGACCCTGTTTTAGTCAAGCCACCTGGTCTGCTGTCCACACCACACCTCCCTCCCTCCCTCCCTCCCTCTCTTCCTTCCCTCCCTCCATCTCCTCCCTCCCTCCCTCCCTTCCTTCTCTACCGCTTTTCCTCCCCACTTTCCTCTTTTCCATCATCCACGCATCCATCCATCCATGTTTTTCTTTCTCCTCCCCTTCCCCCTCCCTCCCTCCCTGTTTCCCCTCCATTCTTCCATGCATCCACCCGTCCCTCCCCTCTCCTTCCCTTCCTTCCCTCATCAATCTTTCCTCCCCCTCCCCTCTTCTCCTTCATCTCCACTCTTTCATCCACCTATCCCTTTTTTTTCTCTCTACTACTACTACTACTACAACTACTACTTTTAACTTATTGCTACTACTACTACTACTACTGTTACAACCACCACCACCACCACTACTACAACTACTACCACCACCACAACCACCACCACCACCACCACTACTACAACTTTTGGCGGTCCTTCTCAAGCTGAATAAAATCGTCTGGAGGTAGCCGGATCAAGCAAACAATCCACTGAAGGACTTAATCGCACAAAAAAAAAAAAAAAAAAAAAAAGCACTTAAGTATGACAGACGTAAGCACATTAACCCACTTGACTCAGAGTACATTAGTTACTCCCTTCAATCAACCCCGTTTTCTGTTCGCACTTAAACGTTAGAGTAATATATTCAATTTTTTTTTTTTTCCTTTCGTCCTTTCGTATAAAACTTCCACGGATGTTTTTCGTATAGAGTGGTGTTCCTCCTCACCTTTTCCTGCCAGCTTCGGCCTTATTCACTGCTATCCTTGTCCTATTCTTGTTAAATTTCGATACGGGCTACCTAACATTAGCCAACGGACATACTGTAGTTCTTTTCTCTTCGTATATTTTCATTTATCTTACAACAGACCATCGTAGTCCCGGGGCTACTGAAGGCTATATAGCACCCAGCCCCTCCAGTTCGCAGTCCGTCCTGTAATACGTAAAACTGACTACAGGGAGCCAGGATGAACTAGAAAGACGTCAGGATAAAGAAGAGGTTGATCAGATGTGGATTGGATGAGTTATTTTCTCTCTCTCTCTCTCCTCCATTCCTTGCCTACCTCTTCCCTTCCTCATCCTGCTTCCAACCCCTCCTCTCTCCTTCTTTTCTCTCTTGTTCTCCCTCTTCCCTCCTTCCTCTCTCCCTTGTCCTTCCTTCCTCCCTCCCTCCTTCCTCCATCCCTTGTCCTTCTTCCTCCCTCCCCTCCCCCCCCCTACCTCGAGACCCAAGGGCAAAAAATTACAAAAAGGAAAAAAAAATATCAGCTGGAAA
>NC_137025.1:3202500-3227500 GCF_032717465.1 Coenobita brevimanus | reverse complement strand
GGAAGTAAGGAGAGAATGCAGAAGGATGGAAGTGAGGAGGGAAGGAGGAACAGATGGAGGGAATGAAGGAGAGACAGACCTGAGAGAGAGGGAGGGAGGAAAAAAGGATGGAGGAATTAAAACGAAGGGAATGAAGGACGGAAGGAAATGATGGAGGGGGATGTAAAGTGAGAAGGTGAAGGAGAATGGAAGGAAAATGGAAAACACTGAGGGAAGGGGAAAGAGAGAGAGAGAGAGAGAGAGAGAGAGAGAGAGAGAGAGAGATACCATCAACACTACCCTGAAATCGAAACACGAGACCTACTAATGCTGCAACCCGCCTATCTCTCTCTCTCTCTCTCGTTCTTTTAATCTCGTCAGCCAGGCCAGGCTACCACCGGATTATTACACACACACACACACACACACACACACACACACACACACACACACACACACGCACGCACGCACACGCCAAAAGAGAGAGAGAGAGAGAGAGAGGAAGGAAGGGAAGAGAGGTAAGAGGGAGGGGGAGGGAAGGCAAAGAGGAAGGGAGGAGGAAAGTAGGCCAAGAGGGAGGGAGGGAGAGAGTGGGGGAGAAGGATTTAGGGAAAAGGAAATAGTAGAGAACTTGTTCAGGTAAGAGAGAGAGAGAGAGAGAGAGAGAGAGAGAGAGAGAGAGAGAGAGAGAGAGAGAGAAATATAGGAAGGAGTAGGAAAAGAGAAAGAAGAGAGAGGGAGGGAGAGGACAACTAGAAGAAGGAAGTGGAAGGGAAGGAAGGGAGGGAGGGAAGGAGGGAGGGAGGGGAGAGGAGGGAGGGAGGGAAAGAATGGGAGCGAGGGAGGGAGGGAGGGATCGTAAGAAAAAGCAAAACATATATTTTGCTCCTCGCCCTCCCCCTGTCAAAAGAATGGGAGGGAGGGAGGGAGGGAATGTGTCAAGAGGTATCATGACTGTTCCCTCCCCATCCTCCCCCTCTCTCCTCCCTCCCCCCCTTCCCGTCCTTCTCCCTCCCTCCCTCTCCCTTCTTCTATTCATCCAATTGTCTTAAACGTGTATACTAATTAAATACCAGAAAATTATGTGCACAGACTTCTCCTAAGCTTACACACACACACACACACACACACACACACACACACACACACACACACACACACCCACACCCACACCCACACACACGCCTTTCCCAACCCTAACACACGTCAATATTAGTACGGTATTTCTCTTTCACAGTTGCCTCTATCACTGCAGACACTATTTCCCGATTCGTACTTTGCCAGCACAGGGAAGGATTATCTCTGGCTGTCACTCTCCCTTTGATGAGAAGGTTCGATCCTGCCGTGGGTATCATACGGACTTCAGATTATGAAGTACTGAAACAGATTAAAAGTTACACAGTGAAAAAAATATATATTAATAAAAATGAGGCGCTGATGAGAAGCCTACACGTGGTGACGCTGTATACCCTGGGTGGAGCTAAGCAAATGCCGCGTCCACCCAAGGGCAAAGGCTTTTCATTTTTCCCTGCATCCCTGGTGAGTCGCTGCCTACTACAATGAAAAGCCGGTTTCCTACACGGCATATGCTCTGTACTGTACCCCTAGGACGGCCCCATAAAGAGTTGCCTACCTGTGGTCGACTGGTCTGCTCAGTCAGCCAGAGCAAGGTTAAACAGCAACAACAACAATACCAAAAAAAAGAGCATGGTACGTCACTGCAGGATGGGAGAGACAGGCAAACCATTCCTAGCTTTTTAAGACACAGCAAAGTTTACAATATTCATGAGTGTGACTGATGAGGAAGATTATGTGCGTCTTTATTACGCCACGGACACGAGACAGAGCTAAACATGGGCGGTAAATTGTTAGAACCTGCGTAAATAACTGATAATATGCACAGAGAATAAATTTGTGGAGAATACCGTGAATGGCTGAATATACCAAACCACGTCCCGTCCAGCAAGTTCCATCAGCAAGACTAACCCCAACCCCCTAACCCCAACCCCTCCCCACCCCCTCCTACCTGCTACCCCCCACCTCCACCCCCACCAATCTCCTCCTACCTGCTCACCTCCCCCACCCCCACCAACCCCTTCCTACCTGCTTACCTCCCCCCCATCCCCACCCCCACCAACCCCTCCCGCCTGCTCGCATCCCCATCCCTCGTCCCCCCAATTCTGTCCACCTACTTACAGTCTGGTCTTACCGCTACCTACCTACCTGCCTACTTACTAACGGTAGATATATACTAGCCCTACCTACCGACTTACCTGCCTACCCACATTCTCACCTGCCAACCCACTTACCTACCTACCTACCTACTCACCTCATACCCGCCTACCCAACCACCTACCTACCTACCTACCTACCAACTCGACTGTCTACCTACCCGCCTATCTACATACCTGCCTAACCACCTACCCACCGACCTACCTACCTGCCTGCCTGCCTACCTACCTACCTACCTAATTGCCTACCTACCTACCTGGCCTTAATTATTCAGGCCAAACGAAGTCAACCGGTGCCCCAGCCTAGGTCACTGATGTGTGTGTGTGTGTGTGTGTGTGTGTGTGTGTGTGTGTGTGTGTGTGTGTGTGTGTGTGTGTGTGTGTGTGTGTGATTTTCGTCGGTTTATCTTTGTGCGTTTATGTGTGCGTGTGTCATTAATCTCTCTCTCTCTCTCTCTCTCTGTGCGTGTGTGTGTGTGTGTGTGTGTGTGTGTGTGTGTGTGTGTGTGTGTGTGTGTGTGTGTGTGTGTGTGTGTGTGTGTGTGTGTACCTTTGTCTCTGTATGTACACAATAAGACATAAACATTATCTCTAGCACACCTACACATAAACCTGTCAAACGTGCAAACAGGCCAAGATTACTACCTACACGTGTGCGTATAAATGTACACATGAAACGAAAAATACAGTCATGAACACGGTACAGAAACCTACATACGGTAAAAAAACACAATACGAAGCTTACATGCAGTCACACACACACACACACACACACACACACACACACACACACACACACACACACACACACACACACACACCATCATCATCATCAGTCATCATCATCATCACAAAGTTCATATTTCTTCGTCATATTTCTCACTGATACTTTTCTCAAAATCTGCGGATTATTCTTGGATGAGACTCCTCCCCTCCTCTCTCTCTCTCTCTCTCCCTCTCTCTCTCTCTCTCTGAAATTACTCTACCTATATATATTTCGTCAATGAGAAGTCCGTTTCATTCTTTATTTCACCACTTAGTCCTCTCCACATCCATTTATTTACCTCTTTCTGTTGGGGTGGTGTTCATTCTCAGGGCATCAAATTATTCCTTTCTCAAATTCCACTAACATTTCGCCACAAGCACCCCAGTTACCCATCTTCAATGCTTCTGAGCAGCATCATATTTTCTTTTCTTTGCCTACGTTTTCTTTACTCCACCAACGCAAATGTTTACTCTGTTTGTGCGATTATATTTTATTTATTTTACGTTTCTGCAAAATTATGAATACCCCAGCTGGCCATACCTCACTAAAATCCATGCTAACTCCCCTATCTCAGTTCATATTTCAAAGTTCTTAAGGAATAACAACCTGCGTAAAGACAGTGTACAGTAGCAGACAAAAATATCGTTCCACTCTGTACACAAATACTTATGAATCTTTTACACATCATTCTCAAGAGTGTGGTAAGGGATCCGAATATTAACAGGTTCGAAAATTGTTGTTCACTGTCTCGTTCGATATCTTAAAGAAGTGTATCAGGATTTAAAGAAGTGTATCAGGATTTATGTCCGTAGCTGTACATCCCCATTTTCTGTTTCCAGGGGCCACTTACCTAAACTCAAAGATCTAAAAATATCACAGTTCTGTAGTCGGTCTGATCGTCGCCATGGGAAATACAACTCATACACTGGTGGGACTTGCAATCCCGGTTTAGAGGAAGGGTTGATGCACACCTAGTAATGCTGGGCAACGCTTTCCCTCTGACCCTCAACACTGACCCCGCCTAGTATGGTTGGGCCTTGTTAGTATACCTTCCCTGACCACTGGGTTACATAATATTTTTCCCTAGACAAATTAAAGCACTGTTACTTCAAATACAAAAAATAAATAAATAAATAAATAAAAGAGAAAACCCAGGGCAGAATACAAAATAATATAAAATACAGCAGGATACAAAGCTACCAAGAATATACAGAAATACAATAATACAGAAATACAGGACTAGAGAGAAATAAAGGATACAGAAAATAAAGAAGAATACATAAACTACAGGTGAATACAGAGAAACCACTGACTTCATCTCACAGCATCCACACCATATCCACCAGCCTCAACCTGTTCCGGGGGAGGAGGGGGAGGGGGGTACGGGAGAGGGGATGGACAGGTTACAAATATAGAGGGGGTCTTGGGAGGGGGGGCCTCTCCTACACCAGTTCCCCTCCACACCACCACACCAGCCTACACCACCCTTCACCACTACGCCACCCCAGCCTACACCACCCTTCACCACTACGTTACACCAGCCTACACCACCCTTCACCACACCACCACACCAGCCTACACCACCCTTCACCACTACCTTACAGCACACAACACCACTTCATACCAGTCTACACCACCCTTCACCACAACGCCACACCACCATTCAACACTACCTTACACCACACTACATCACTTCATACCATACCTGCACATCACACCAACAGTCCACATTATAGTATACCAAACCACACTACAGTACACCACTACACCACACACAGTACACTGCTCAACCACACCGTTACCACAGTACCAGCACATCACACTACATCACCACCTCACACCGAATAACTTTCTTACCACAGCATAATACCACGACAACAGCACCACCACCACCACCACTAATAATAATAATAATAATAATAACACTCACCTAACGCCGTGGCGGGGGAACCAACGAACAATTCTGAAAAATGAAGGTGAACGATAACAACTGATCTTGTGACTAATAGGAGTTGGGTTAAATCCGAAAGGGTAAGGTGAACGATAATATGTGAGTCTGTGGCTAATGAGAGCGTGGTAAATGCTGTGAGGGCAAGGGAATAATGTGGGTAAAGATTAGCTCTGATAACGCAGGAATAATCTTATTACTGATGCACCTTCTTGTTATTACTGCAGCAGGAAATTTGGGAAGGTGCTATACTAACCACTCCATGACAAGATTTTTCTCAACTGAATATATATATATATATATATATATATATATATATATATATATATATATATATATATATACAAGAACCACGACTTCGCACTGAAAGATGCTGCTGCTGCTGCTACTACTACTACTACTAATAATAATAATAATAATAATAGTAGTAGTAGTAGCAGTGGTAGTAGTAGTAGTAAATGGTCACTATACTGAATGGGAACAGAAATAGCCTTTACTATCTTCACAAAAAGTATTACAAAAAAAAAAAAAAAAAAACGTACTGGAAAAGTTGAGAGAGACTATTCCAATCCCCTCACTGCCAATGATCCTTCCTGAGATTAATATACTCGCCAAGCAGTATCAAAAAGGAAAAAAAAGAAAAAAAAAGACAAGAAAGAAAAAGGGAAAGGTGTAGGGGTACTGAAAAGACCATTTTTTTTTTAAATCTATTTCACTATTTAATGTCCTGAGAAGACTGATATAATTTCTTAATAGCCTCCCAAAGATGAAATATAACCGCCTTGTGGCAGAGGGTAACTATATGCAAAAGGAAGAAAGAAAATGTAAGATGAAAGCAAAGGGTCAACATACTTAAAAATTTAAATCAGTCGCCCTTCCCGCTACCACGACAGAAAACTAAAGACAACCTGAGAGAAAACGGGACCAAAACATTGCAGACGAATTTTGTGATGTGCTACGAAGACAAACTTGCAAATATCGTACGCCAGGGGGGATTAAATAAGCAAAAATACGTCATCAAAGTGAAAGAAAGAAATCAGCCACCCTTCCCTTTGGATGATATTAATTTAAAGAGGCTCAGAAAGAAAATTAGACCGGAATATTTAAGGTAAATTTCGTAGAACTTCAGTAGGTCGGTGAAACTAGTCGAGCGACTGTATGAGATTTAAGTGACGGACGAAATGCATCTTGTGAGAGAGAGAGAGAGAGAGAGAGAGAGAGAAGAAGGAGGGGGTATTGTTGTTGTCCTTACCTGGAAATCAGTATGTAAATGAGAAGCAATAAAGATAACAATAATGATAAAAATAAAAATAAAAATACACCAAACATGCTTCTCCTATTTACCGGGAAACCAAAATGCAGATCAGAGGAAATAAAGATAACGAAAAAATACTGTCTGTCTATCTATCTATCTATAGCCCGAAGCCCTAATCCCGCAAAGGGTGGCCGCAGACAAAATGCCTCCAAGTCGCTCTGTCACCAGCGAAAAAATACGATACATTAAAAAAAATAAATGATGATGTAAATGGTGTAACTATTATTGCCTTTATTTATTTATTTGCATTATTTATTTGTTTAATTCTGCATACAATTCCACCAACAGACTACATTAATTACAAGAACAGTTCAAATTGATGGTGGTGGATTAAGCTTATTGTTAAATCGCACATAAATCCTGGCAAAGGCAAGGATTTAAGGCAGTGTTAAATGCTCTGATGTACTCCTCTCTCTCTCTCTCTCTCTCTCTCTCTCTCTCTCCTCAGGCCTCAAGGTGTAACTCCCATAAATACTGATGTTTGGCACTGAACTCAGCTAAGCAATCCTGACTATTTTCCGCAAGACCTTTCGAGATCACACACACACACACACACACACACACACACACACACACACACACACACACACACACACACACACACACACAGAGCCATATATCGTTTAATAGTGCAGTCTCCATGTTTGGGTGCCCGTGAGAATTTTGTACTCATGAAGAGAAACCTAAGGCATTTTTTGACGCGGTGGCTCAGTGGATAGAGAGGTGGTCTGCGGTCCCAGTACACAAGGGTTCGTATCCCAGCTAAAACAGGGAAGAGAAAACAGTTGAATTTTATTAAGTACCTTGCAGTTCTACTCTTATAAATGGGGTGAGGAAAATACAGAAAAAGAATAGGAGAAAAAATATATATATGAAAAAAGCGCAAAACTTAACGATACGAACCCCCCCCCCAAAAAAAAAAAAAATCAAAGGGCATTATTAAAGGAGAAAAAACTGTGTAAAAATAATGGTAAAAAAATGGGAACGGAGTGCCAAAAGGAGAAAAGAAAAACAGGAAATAAGGCGAAAAAAAAACAATGATGATGATGATGAAGATAGTAGTAGTAGCAGCAGTAGTAGCTGTAGTAGTAGTAGTAGTAGTAGTAGCAGCAGTAGTAGTAAAAATAAAAATAATAATAATAATAGTAATAGTAATAATAATAATAATAATAATAATAGCAACAACAATAATAATAATGATAATAATAATCAATACTAAAAAATCAGTAAAATAATGACCTCAGAACTGGGAGAAATAAAAAGCCAAATTAATAAGAGTAAAATAAATAAATAAATAAAGACGAAGCCAAACAATAGGCATTCCCAAGTAAAGACAATGCAAGATAAAGAATAAAAATAAATAAAATCAGTCCACGGTTGAGCGCCTCCAATACGAGAGAGAGAGAGAGAGAGAGAGAGAGAGGTGGGGAGAAGTTTTGTGCTGGTTATTCTCTCTCTCTCTCTCTCTCTCTTAAAAAAAAAAAAAAAAACAGCAATTATAGGTCAATAAACAATCAACACACAGCCAGTTACTCCTTATACAGAGCTACGATTGTGCAATATAGTAACTCTGGCAAGAAACTAAAATATGTCGCTGCAAATACCACAAGTAATCTCTCTAAAAAAAAAAAAACTCGTGCATTGTGAAGTTATGTGTTGCGTAAACGTGGATAAGTCTGGAGACCCCTCATCCAAGAACACATTGACATTAAGGAAAAAAAATTATTATATATATCAAGACGTCGCCTACTGTAAGTGCCATCATGCAGAAGGTCAATGAGGAGCTGAGCCATTTTAGAAAAAACAACAATTTTTACAGTTAACTGTTCCCGACACCAGACGATTTATTCCACTGAGAGAAGACCTAATAGTGGACAGGTTAATTAGGTTATACGAATATCTAACCCCTCCAGTTTGAAATGTCTTTTATAGGTCATTTTTTAATCTATTTATTTCCATCATTCTGAAATTTGTCCTTGTTCTACATGACAGAATAACATGGCACCACCACAAATTGTCTACAAATTTACATACATTACAGGTAGGTGGTGTGGCCAACACCTGGGTGGGCCAAGCCTGTGCCAACCAGTACCCAGCAATTACTAAAAAAATAAACCAGCAAAATATCATAAAAAATGCATCTTTTTTCAGTGTTGTAGATCGCGTGTGGCACTGAGGTGGGGTCCAGTTAGAAAGTGTGTGTTTAGTGTAACTGTGTATGTCCGGCTTGTCCTGCAGGCTCTCTCCTCCCACGGGTGTCCGCCTTCCCGCTGCAGGCTGGATAATAACTCACTCCCAACACAGGTCACTATCCCCTCCCTGCTCAGCTCCCCTCTCCTTTCCCACTCCTCCACCCCTCCCTCTCTCTCTCCTTTCCCACTAATCCACCCCTCCCTTCTCCCTTCTCATCTCTCCACCCCTCCCTTCCCATTCCACCCCCTCTCCCTTCCACCTCCTTTCCCCTCTCCCCTTGCTCTCCCTGAATGCGTCTAAGCAGGTCAACCACACACACACACACACACACACACACACACACACACACACACACACACACACAGCCTCCCCCTACTAGGTCGCACTTACCCCCTACCGTAATCCCCTTGCCTCGCCTACCCTTGACTTTCCCATCATAGGTCGCTCCCCTCCTTTGAAAGCAGGACAGGTCAGCATTCCTTCCCTTCTCTCCCGGCCACACCCCAGCCTTCCATGTAGGTTAGTGTCTAAGCGTAACTAGTTTGACACACCCCCCCCAAAAAAAAAAAAAAAAAATGGAAAAGATCACCCGAACCGCTAGATTTCCCGCTAAGAGCATTTCCTACTTTTTGCCTCTGTGTTACCTGCCCTACCTACTCCCTCACCTGCTCCCTTCTGTGTTACCTACCTTACCTACTCTCTCTCTCTCTCTCTCTCTCTCTCTCTCTCAATTTCATACGCCTTTCCACGCCACACAATCTCCCACAGCAGTCGGTCAACACGAACCATCAATTTCCACGTCGACAAACAACTGGCAAACTACCCTCAGCCAGACATGATCCCAGCTGAATAGCGAAATATACATCTGTAGCCAAACATAATTATTTAGTTATTCCTACCTTTATTTTATTTCTTTACTTATTTATTTTTTTGTCATCCTTTCCTACAAAATTTTCATGTCGGTTATTGGATGGTGGAGGGTGATTCTTGCCTCGGCTTCTACTTTCTTTCTTTTTTTCTCGTAAGCTTCGGGGACATGGTGAGCACTGAGATAGATAGATAGATAGTAGATAGACAGATAGATAGATAGATAGACAGGCAGATTTTAAGGTTAAGAGGTTGAGTGTCTAATGCATGATCTCTGCTTGGTAAAAAAAAAAAAAAAAAAAGGGGGGGACCTCCAAAAAAGTCTATCAGTACTGCCCTCCCCCCAGTCCCCTCCCCTCCCCTTCCCTCCCCATCCCAGTCTCAGCCACACCCCTCCCCTCCCCTCCCCTTCCACTGCATCCTATCCCTCACCTTGCCTTTCTTTCTTTTCCCTTCCCTTCCCCTGCTATCTCCTCCCCTCCTCTCCCCTCTTGCAGCCACACCCATCCCTCCCCTCCCCTCCCCTCTCCTCCCTTCCCCTTCCATTGCATCCCATCCCTCACCTTGCCTTCCCTTCCTTTCCCTTCCCTTCCCCTCCTATCTCCTCCCCTCCCTCTCCCCTCTTGCAGCCACACCCTCATCTTTCTTCCCTTCCCATCCCTCCCCTTCCCTCCCTTTCCCTCCCCTCGCCACACCTAACACCACAATACCCTGGGTGTCGAGTGAGCCTATCTCACTCATAAACAGAGCTAGCTTATGTTCTCTCTCTCTCTCAGTTCCTATTCATTCCTTTCATAGTCTGTTCACTCTCTTTTCCTCTTTCACAATATCCTGTTCTCTCTCTCTCTCTCTCTCTCTCTCTCTCTCTCTCTCTCTCTCTCTCTCTCTCTAAGAACACAAAAACCAGGATGAATTAAGTCTATACCTAAAAAAATAAATAAATAAATAAATAATTAAAAATGTCTTCAAATACCAAAAATAAAATGAAAAATAAGTTACCGGAGTGAAGTTGTTAAGGGAGCTCGTAATTTGACGTCTACAGTTATTCGCAAAAGTTAGCCTACTACTCCACTGCGTCTACGAGAGAGAGAGAGAGAGAGAGGTGAAATATCTGGCTTACTTCTGATCCCGCCTGTGATATCGCTTATTATGGGATTTTCGACCTTATGGCATACACCGGAAGAGCCAACCCGTGCATGAAGGGTTAATTCTCTCTCTCTCTCTCTCTCACACACACACACACACACACACACACACACACACGGGAAGCTACAGATTTTGACTCATACATATACATACATACATACACAGAGAAAAACTATACCTGTGAACTTGTATGGCGACTCATGCATGTGGACACACTCGTACACACATCCATACGTACATAGACACACACATACATACACACGAAGAAACTCACACGAAAACCACGTCTCGTTTCATACGTGCACATTCATACATTCATCCATCTACATACACACATACATACATACACACACACATACATACATACACACACACGAAGAAACTCACATAAAATCCGTCTCTTTTCATACATGCACACTCATACATTCATCCATCTACATGCATACATACATACATACATACATACACCGCAAGTCACCACACTCTGTAAACCTTCAATCGGTACACACAAAAACCCGCACACGCATCTTTTCTTTTTCTTTTTTTTTTTTTTTTTTTCGTGCGATGGAGTTTGGAAGGGTGAGGGTCAAATACATCTCTCTCTCTCTCTCTCTCTCTCTCTCTCTCTCTCTCTCTCAGCAGCTAAATTAATGTAAGGGATATTTCTCTCTCTCTCTCTCTCTCTCTCTCTCTCTCTCAAGGAAACATTATGCCAAACCAGATGAAAATCTCTCCTAAATAGAGTTATATTATTATTATTGTTTATTTTGTTGCTTATATTTCTTTTTTGTCGTGTGTGTGTGTGTGTGTGTGTGTGTGTGTGTGTGTGTGTGTGTGTGTGTGTGTGTGAGAGAGAGAGAGAGAGAGAGAGAGAGAGAGAATGCAAGTGTCCTTCCTTTACCCTAGTGCCATAATAGGATGTAGGGGGGCAGGGTGGGTGGGGTGGGGTGGGGGTGGCAGGGGGGGTGGGGTGGGGTGGCAGGGGGGGTGGGCCTCAGATAGCGTGCACTGTCTCTTTAGCTCTCCATATTAGAACACCACAACCACCACCACAACTACCACACCCACCACACCACCACTCCACACTCGCTACATATCTCATCCACATCCCTTGATTTGTATTATTTTACCCTGCGCACCTTCAGACAATTTTATGAAGGTAAAGGAGAAGCAGGCTCTGAGTGCGATATAAAACTGATTAGCGTCATTAGTTTTATTGTTATCCTCGTTATCAGCTTTATCGTTAGTATCGTCATCAGTTACACACACACACACACACACACACACACACACACACACACACACACACACACACACACACACAGGGCAGTCATCACCCCACCACATAGCTAACGATATTATCAGAGACACTGACGGATGAACCCCAATCCCACACACTCCACCACACCCCTACACCCCCACCCACCCCCCTTATCACTCTACACCCCCCTTACATTCCCACCCCCCACCCCTCACCCCCACCCCCCTTATCACTCTACACCCCCCTTACATTCCCATCCCCCACCCCTCACCCCCACCCCCCTTATCACTCTACACCCCCCTTACATTCCCATCCCCCACCCCTCACCCCCACCCTTCAAGTCCATCACCCTAACATTCCCACCCCTACCCCTCACCACCACCACCCTTATATACCCGCCCCCCACCCTCCCCACCCCCACCCTCACCTCCCCCCACCCCTCACCCCCATTTCTACCCATTATATTTTTACTCATGACCCTCACCTTAAAAAAAAAAAAAAAAAAAAAATCTGAGTACTCGAGTTTTTTTTCCATTGTATTTTTTGTGGTACATTCAGTTGAGAGAGAGAGAGAGAGAGAGAGAGAGAGAGAGAGAGAGAAAGAGAGAGAGAGAGAGAGAGAGAGAGAGAGAGAAATTACACTTTCATGATTATAGTTATGCTTCATCATCATCATCATCATCATCATCACCATCATCAACCCTCCTCGCCACTAATACAAATGAGATGAACGGGATCCCGAAACACACACACACACACACACACACACACACACACACACACACACACACACACACACACCAATAAAAACAAAAAAAAAAGAATCTTGTCGTATCCATAAAAAGTTCATATAAATGGGGTGAACAAGATTTCGAAACAGGAACACGAAAAGGACGAAATAAATAGAAAAAAAAATAGTTGTTAATCCACAGAAAGTTTTGATTAGGATTCGTTTAGGCTGTTGTTCTTCCCTGTCTTTTGTAGGCCTAGGCGTTGGCTTACAATGTGTGCTGTCTAACAGGTCGGGGAGACAGCCTAGTTCTCTGTACTCCTGTGACCTGTCGTGGTGGTAGTAGCAGTGGTGATGTGGTGGTGGCAGTGGTGATGTGGTGGTGGCAGGGGTGATGTGGTGGTGGCAGTGGTGATGTGATGGTGGCAGTGGTGATGTGGTGGTGGCAGTGGTGATGTGAGGTTGGCAGTGATGATGAGATGGTGGCAGTGGTGATGTGATGGTGGTAGTGGTGATGTGATGATGGCAGCAGTGATGTGATGGTGGCAGTGGTGATGTGATGGTTGGCAGTGGTGATGTGATGGTGGCAGCGGTGATGTGATGGTGGCAGTGGTGATGTGATGGTGGCAGAAGTGATGAGATGGTGGCAGTGGTGATGTGATGGTGGCAGTGGTGATGTGGTGGTGGCAGTGGTGATGTGATGGTTGGCAGTGGTGATGTGGTGGTGGCAGCGGTGATGTGATGGTGGTAGTGGTGATGTGATGGTGGCAGTGGTGATGTGATGGTGGCAGTGGTGATGTGATGGTGGCAGTGGTGATGTGATGGTGGCAGTGGTGATGTGAGGTTGGCAGTGGTGATGTGATGGTGGCAGCGGTGATGTGGTGGTGGTAGTGGTGATGTGATGGTGGCAGTGGTGATGTGATGGTGGCAGCAGTGATGTGGTGGTGGTAGTGGTGATGTGATGGTGGCAGTGGTGATGTGATGGTGGCAGTGGTGATGTGATGGTGGTAGTGGTGATGTGATGGTGGCAGAAGTGATGTGGTGGTGGCAGTGGTGATGTGATGGTGTTATTTAGGTCAACACGAAACAACTTTGCCTAATTCTCTGACTCCAAATTACCTCAAACACCACCTCCCTTACACACACACACACACACACACACACACACACATCAAATTCGACAGGGCCAGACTGAATTCCCCCGTCTGCCTTGAAAACCAGTTCCTCTCTCTACAAACATATGGAAAGGACCTTTACTCCCTCAACACGTGACATACTTACACACCTACTTACACATACATTTACACAACTACTTACACATTTAAACACCTACTTACACATTTAAACACATACTTACACACTTACACACATTTACACACCTACTTACACACATATTTACACACATCATTACACACCTGCTTACACCCATACTTACACACCTACTAACACACCTACTTACACACTTCACTAGGGGAAAGTATGGATTTTGGTCTTGCTACTGCTACATTTATTTATACTATTTTATTTGTTATAATTAAGAGATGGACGGTACCCACTTATCATTCTCTCTCTCTCTCTCTCTCTCTCTCTCTCTCTCTCTCTCTCTCACACACACACACACACACACACACACATACACACACAAAACAGGGCTTCTACGTGTGCACATCTCCATAAGTTTGCATTAAAAATCATTCACATCAAGACTTTCCACTGAGAGGTCGCCTTGTCCTTCCCCTCTTGAACTAGTTTGCGTTCCTCTGGCGTGAAGATATATTACCAATTGTATTCTATTAAAAAGAGACCTAGAGCACTGAGAGCTATAATCATCTCATATTAAAGTCTCCCCTGACCTAACGAAAATAAAAATAAATTGTAGACAGCACGAGATGAAGAAGATGACGAAAATGTCCAAGAAGAAGAAAAAGAATAGGAGGAGGAGGTGGAAAAAGATAAGAAAAAAAAAAAAGACGAAGAAGAGGAACATGATGAAGAAGAAGAAGAAAAAGAAATTGTAGACAGCAAGGGTACATGATGAAGACGAGGAAGATGATGATGATGATGATGATGATGATGATGATGATGATGATGATGATGATGATGATGATGAAGGAGGAGGAGGAGGAGGAGGAGGAAAAAGAAGAAGATGATCAAGAAGAGAAAGAAGTTAAGAAAAAGCAGTAGTAGTAGAAGAAAGAGACGAAGAAGTGAGAGGGTAAAGAATCACCTTTGTCTTAAAACATACTCATCGCCTTGCTAGACTAACCAAAGGAGTCCTGTTTTGGGCCGTGTCAGGTGACGTAAGGCGTGACGAGGACCAACACTATAAAGGTCAGGTCAGGGGTCACGGCAAGACAGGTTGGCCCAGGACACACACACAAAAAAAAAACGCCGAGTGTAGTAAGGTGTAGGTGTGAATGAAACCAGGTGTAGGTAAGGGGGAAGAGGGGGAAGGAAGGACGCAGAGAGGGGAATAGTAACAGTGGAGGAGGTGGTGGAGGAGGAGGAGGGGAGGAAGGGCGAATAGAGGGTGGAAGGAGGTGGTGGCAGAGGAGGGGGACAGAGTCTGGGAGGAGGGGGAAGGGTTGAGGGAGAAAGAAGTGGGGATGGAAAGGAAGTGGAGAGGGAGAAAGGAGTGGCGGGAGGGAAAGAAAGTGGGGAGGGGAAGGAAGTGTCAGGAGGAAGGATGGATGTAGAGAGGGGGAATGGATGCTGGGGAGAAGGTGGGGAGGGAAGGAAGATGTCTGGGGAGAGGAATGGAGGAGGTAAAAATAAGGGGAGAAGGGAGGGACGTGAGGGGGGAAGGAGATGATGAGGGGAGGAAGGACTCAGGGAAAGGAAGCTATGGAGAAGTGGAAAGAAAATGATGCAGGAAGAGGGAGGAGTATGGATGTGGGTGAGGAATTCTGGGAGGGCCTTAATCCAAACATCTGTTACTCCCAAAATTACTCTGTCATTATCATCATCATCATCATCATCATCCAGACCTCACTTCCTATCCTAAGGTGGGGTGAGGCTGGGTTCAGACAGCCAAAAAAAAAAATAATAATAATAATAATACTTCGTAACAATAATAATAATAATAATAATAATAATAATAATAATAAAAATGTAGAATGTCACTAACCAAATTTTGCCAAGATAAAAGAGCCACACGAATGAGCCACACTCCCATTCACTCACCATTCAAGCCCCTGGAATCCACTCTGTTTATCACTCCCCATACATTTATTCACTACCTTTCTATACACCTTTACCTTCAGCACTCGACACACCTGCTTCACGGGTTTCTACACTCCCTTCCGTCACCTTTATAGCTACCTGACCATCACCTGTCTGTATTCGTCTCACCTGGGCATCATACTTCCTTGTCATACTGTTTACCTGTGCCTGTCATACTCCGGTCACACTAGAAGGTAAAAAAACGAAAGTCACACTAAAAGGTAAAAAAACGAAAGAAAGAATAAAAGAAAGTCATGTAACCTCTCCAATAGACATAATCCATAATGGTGTCAATTATTTTTATTTAATATTGATAGGAACTGTAGACGAAATTTTGATGATAATAATAACGTGTGTGTGAATGATATTAATAAAGTCAGAACACCTGCCTCCACTAATACTCTGTACAATGACTGGCGCGTTTGGTTACCTGTGTGTGTGTGTGTGTGTGTGTGTGTGTGTGTGTGTGTGTGTGTGTGTGTGTGTGTGTGTGTGTGTGTGTGTGTGTGTGTGAGAGAGAGAGAGAGAGAGAGAGAGAGAGAGAGAGTCCGTGTGTGTTTATTTTAGTTTTTCAAGTTGAGCTACTGGCAAAAACTCCTCTATATTGGTCAGAATTTAACGTTTGGGATTTCTCTTCAATCTACAAATACTAATACCAACTCTACGAATAATTACGGCACTTGTGGAAATGAGTTACCTGAGAGGAGCATGTGGAGTGACGTGGAGGGACAGGTTGACGAATGAAGAAGTGAAGGAACGTTGTGGGGTGAATGTGGATGTGGTTGAGAAGATTAGGAGAAATACACTGAGGTGGTCTGCACATGTGGTGAGAATGGAGAATGAAAGACTGACTAAGAAGGTGTATGTAGGTGAAGTGGAGGGAGGGAGAGAGAGGGGGAGACAGAGGATGAGGTGAAGGGATGGAGTTGAGAGGTATATGAGGGAGGGGGGAGTGAGTTGGGAGAAGGGCAGTCAAATGGTGGGTGACAGAGTGACTTGGAGGCGTTTTGTCTGCGGCCACCCTTTGTGGGATTAGGGCGTCGGGCTATAGATAGATAGATAGTATTACCAAAAAACTCATACAGCCCAGGAAGTGTGAGGTATAAGGAAGTGTAAGGTATAAGGAAGTGTGAGGTGTGAGGAAATGTGAGGGATGAGGAAATGTGAAGGGATGAGGAAGTGTGAGGGATGAGGGATTGTGAAGGGATGAGGGAGTGTGAGGGATGAGGAAGCGTGAGGGATGAGGAAGTGTGAGGGATGAGGAAGTGTGAGGGATGAGGGATTGTGAAGGGATGAGGGAGTGTGAGGGATGAGGAAGCGTGAGGGATGAGGAAGCGTGAGGGATGAGGAAGTGTGAGGGATGAGGAAGTGTGAGGGATGAGGGAGTGTGAGGGATGAGGAAGTGTGAGGGATGAGGGAGTGTGAGGGATGAGGAAGTGTGAGGGATGAGGGAGTGTGAGGGATGAGGAAGTGTGAGGGATGAGGGAGTGTGAGGGATGAGGAAGTGTGAGGGATGAGGAAGTGTGAGGGATGAGGAAGCGTGAGGGATGAGGAAGCGTGAGGGATGAGGAAGTGTGAGGGATGAGGAAGTGTGAGGGATGAGGGAGTATGAGGGAGTAAGGTCAGCCCAGGTCATCGTCCTCCTTAAGTGGGAAAGCTGCACCTGTCCCTCCCTCCCTCCTTCCCTCCCCTCTACTCTGGCTCCTCCCTCCCTCCCTCCCTTCCTACGATTCACTCCCTCCCTCCCTCCCACCCTGCTACTGTCTCACTCCCTCCCTTTTACCTCCTCAGTTCCTTCCCTCCCTCCTTCCCTCTGCTCTTCTTTCCTTCCTTATCCTTCCCTCCTTCATAATCTCCCACTAAGTCCTTACACACACACCTCTCCCAGTCTCTCTTAAAAAATAATAAAAAAAAGAAATGTGGAATAATATGCTGGACTAACATCACAAATTTCACATAAACTGGAGGGCAATGGAACAGGGATGATGGATGGATGAATGGAAACGTAACGAATGGAAAAGTAACGAATGGAAACGTAACGAATGGAAAAGTAACGAATGGAGAAATAACGAATGGAAAAGTAACAAGTGGAAAAGTAACAAGTGGAAAAGTAACGAATGGAGAAGTAACAAATGGAAAAGTAACAAGTGGAAAAGTAACGAATGGAAAAGTAACAAATGGAAAAGTAACAAGTGGAAAAGTAACGAATGGAAAAGTAACAACACAATCGCATCATATATTATCGCTGGTCAGTATTTCAAGTGACAGAACTGGGCAGTATGCATGAAATCCGATGACGCTTTGTTCTGAGTCTCCTTGGTCACTAGACAAATCAACCTTTCAATATGACTAAACTCGCCATGAGCTTATCCAAAAGGGATATTGAGAGGTTAGAAAGAATCCGCTTTTGTACAACCGCACTTAGAATATGGTGTGCAATTCTGATCCCATGATAGTCAAATTAATCTATCAAATCCAGTGCCGGCTTTCTTCATTCATTACAGCTACTACCAGACGATTTTCTTCAGCTTAGGGGGGATTTTTAGCAGTAAAGGTGTTAATAAAGACTCTATATAACTCGTTTAGTTGGAAATGTCTCTCTCAGGCTGAATAATATGCATCTGGTGAGTAGAGAGAGTAAAAGAAAATGTCTCTTTACCGACAGTGTGGGTGACGAATGGATCAGGTGTGTGTGTGTGTGTGTGTGTGTGTGTGTGTGTGTGTGTGTGTGTGTGTGTGTGTGTGTGTGTGTGTGTGTGTGTGTGTGTGTGTGTGTGTGTGTTTCTATTTCTGTCATTAGGGGTACAGTCACCCGACGGTATATGCACCAATCTCTCTCTCTCTCTCTCTCTCTCTCTCTCTCCTTGCTACTTCTCTCCATCTCTTCTTTCCCATATTTCCTCCATGCGCTTTCCGTTCCTCTTTCTCTCCCGATTCTCTTCTACTTTCCTCCGTCTCTCTCTCTCTCTCTCTCTCTCTCTCTCTCTCTCTCTCTCTCTCTCTCTCTCTCCAGGACAGGTTTGTGAACATTTTTTCTTGTTTTTCATGCCTCCCTGCCTCACCCAGCTTCGGGGAACTCCCTGCCTTCCCTCTCTCCCTCCATCCTTCCCTCCCTGCCTTCCCTCCTTCCTTCTTTTATTCCCTCCTTCCTTCCTTTCCTCCCTCCTTCCATCTTTCCCTCCTTCCTTCCTTTAGTCCCTCCTCCCTCTCTTACTTTCCTTTAATCCTTTTCTCTTCCCTCTTTTCCTCTCATCATATTCTTTCTTCTGTTCCTCCCTCTATCACCTCTCTACGCTTCCCTATCACTCTTTCCCTTCCTTTCATTCTCTCCATCTCCTTTCTATTTTTCCTCCTTTCTTCTCTCTCTCTCTCTCTCTCTCTCTCTCTCTCTCACTCCTTCCCTCTTCCTTCTCACCATCCCCTTCCTTCACTTCCTATTAACCCTCTTCTTTTTCCCCATCTCTCTCTCTCTCTCTCTCTCTCTCTCTCTCTCTCTCTCTCTCTCCCAAGTAAACTAAACATCCAAATAAGACGTTAAAGCCACTGAGAGAGAGAGAGAGAGAGAGAGAGAGAGAGAGAGAGAGAGAGAGAGAGAGAGAGAGAGAGAGAGAGAGAACAACAACTTTTTATAAATCTGCTTATATATTTCCTGATATTATTGTGATTTTACGTAATATTAAAAAAAAATAATCACCCCTCTGAACACCAATAAAAATAAATCGCTAAAAATAAATTGCTAAGATCATGATAGGAATTATATTGGAAAAAATATGAGATGAAAATTGAGTAATATTTTTCTCTCTTTTATTTTATTTTTTTCTCTACCACTATTCCTCCTCCTCCTCCTCCTCCTCTTCCTCTTCTTCCTCCTCCTCCTCCTCTTCCTTCTCCTACTTCTTCTTCTTCTTCTTCTTCTCCTTCCCCTCCTCCTCCTCCTCATTAGCCAGGAAATGCCTTTTGCGGGGAATTCTCGAGTGGGTGAATTAGAGAGAGAGAGAGAGAGAGAGAGAGAGAAAGAAAGAATTTGTGTGAATGTATGTATATAATGACGTTGCGTGCTACATAATGCGTGCCAGCAGTGTGTGTGTGTGTGTGTGTGTGTGTGTGTGTGTGTGTGTGTGTGTGTGTGTGTGTGTGTGTGTGTGTGTGCTACTTACAACAATGGCCGCTGTCAAGACATAAATATACACATTATACAAGAATGCACACACACACACACACACACACACACACACACACACACACACATACACATGAACGTAGATCGATACATGTGTACACAACCAACGCCCAAATTCTTACCCAAGTTCCCACACGAAAGTACTCTCTCTCTCTCTCTCTCTCTCTCTTCGGGGGGATAGACAGGAGGAGAGATAGTGTTAAGTGTACATGTGTATTTTGGCACCTTATGTACGTACTCCTGTGTGTGTGTGTGTGTGTGTGTGTGTGTGTGTGTGTGTGTGTGTGTGTGTGTTTTCTCCCATCCTGTTCTCTCCCTCTTATCCTTCCAATCACACTCTTCTTATTTCTCCCCTCTCCCCCTCCCTACCACTCCCCCCCTTCCTCCTACTCCTTCCCTCTTCCTTTTCCCTCCCATTGTCCATCTCTCTCTCTCTCTCTCTCTCTTCCTACTCTTTCTCTCCACTCTTCCTGTTACCACTCTCTCCCTTCCTCCCTTCCTTCCCTACTTTATCTTTCTCTTTATCTCCTCTTCCTTCTTCCTAACACCTCCTCTTCCTTCCTTCCCTTCCCACCCTTTCTTAACTCTCTCACTCTTCTCTTTCACTCCCTCCCCTCTCCCATCCCCCTGTCTTGTCTCTTCCTCCCTTCACTACCCTTCTCTCCCCATTTCTGTCTCTTCCTGTCCTCCTCCCTTCCCTACCTCCCCTAAATCTTTGTGTCTTTCTACCCTATCCCTCCCCCCCCTTCCCCAACTTATCCACTACCCTCCCCTCTCCTCTCCAATTCCCCTCCCCTCCCCTCACTTCCCCTCCCTTCCCCTTCCCTCCTCTCCTTTTCCCTCCCCTCCCCTTCCCTCCTCTCCTTTTCCCTCCCCTCCCCTTCCCTCCTCTCCTTTTCCCTCCCCTCCCCTTCCCTCCTCTCCTTTTCCCTCCCCTCCCCTTCCCTCCTCTCCTTTTCCCTCCCCTCCCCTTCCCTCCTCTCCTTTTCCCTCCCCTCCCCTCCCCCACCGGTCCACTTTTTGCAGACCAAATGGGACCACAAAACAGGTCTAGGTGTGACCAATCCCGCGGTCCACCACACACTACAAGAATTATAACCTAGGACCAGAGATTGACAGAGACCGAAAGACCGAAGGCTGAGATGCTGAGAAAGAGAGACCAGACAGTGAAAGACCAACGCCTGAGAGAGCGGGGACGATACACCCAGACCGACAGACCACAGAGACCCAAAGACCAAAACTTGAGACTAGGGAGAGACGGGAACCAAGACCAAAGACTGAGGGACATAGACCTAGAGACCATAAAGTGAGAAACTAAAGACCAAGGGAACCAGACCGATAGTAAACAGACCAAAAGACCAAAGACAAACAAAGACCACGAGAGAGAGAGAGAGATACAAAAACAGTGAGACCGAAGAGCGAGACCGAGATAATAAAGACTAAGACTGACTTTTGGGGGGGCTGAGACCGACAGACCAGAGAGAGAGAGAGAGAGAGAGAGAGAGAGAGGTATGCAAGACGAGGACGAGAAAAAACAAAAATAAATAAAAAAAAAAGAAATGAAGGGACAAGTACCTATTAAAAACCTCATGACAAGAGCTGCGCGCGCGCGCACACACACACACACACACACACACACACACACACACACACACACACACACACACACACACACACGGCTCATCTTCCTAGGAATTTACACCAAACAGATCAGCCTTCCTTACATGGACATAGAAATAGAAAATCACCTTCACCAAAGAACACACACACACACACACACGCGCACACACACACACGCACACACACACACACACACACACACACACACACACACACACACACACACACACACACACACACACACACACACAAACTAGGCTCGTCTTCCTAACCACCAAAAAAAAGAAAAAAAAAAACAGAAAAAAACTCATCCTTCTAAGTATCTTCAAAACTCATAAAATTGTCCTCACTAATTTGTACCCAAGTCTCCAAAGGCGCTAGAGAGGGACGCCTTCACGTGGTAGCACAGGTATATATTAATTAGGCGGTTCCGCTGCCCAGGTATAAACAAACATCCGTCGACTCCCTCCCTATCCCCCGAAAGACGGATGATGGACCGAAAGAGGGTAGTTTTAGCTCAGAGTTTCTACTACTACTACTACTACTACTACTACCGCTCCTCCTCCTCCTCCTCCTACTACTACTACTACTACTACCACTGCTGCTACTACCACTACCACTACTTCAGTTTTCTTTATAAGCTATATCCTCAGTCCAATTATTTTTTTCCTAACTAAACCCCTTCAATTTCCAGAATCATATTTACTTTTTTCACATCAAACGATTTTTTTTACAACTCTGGAGAAGGGAGGAATATGTTTACGTTCTCAAATATCCTCTACGCTTAATAAGATCACCTAGAAAAAAAAAAAAATCGAAATTCCACCATCGTAGTGAATCGGTAAAGTACACAGTCTTCTAAATAATTCTAAATAATCAGTAATTTTGGCGGCGAACCAGAACCGCTAAAAAGTGGACCAAGCGGGAACTGTAGCAAAGAACCCAAGGCCTTTTTAGCTAACAAACTGGCCTGATCACATTCCTTCTTAACTCCTTTACTTATCCTTTATTCCTGCTGCCACCACGTGATTAAGGTCAGGTTAGGAGAGTTTTAATACTGAAGGAGCTGGAATAAGGAGAGATTTAACACTGAAGGAGCTGGAATAAGGAGAGTTTTAACACTGAAGGAGCTGGAATAAGGAGAGTTTTAACACTGAAGGAGCTGGAATTAGGAGAGTTTTAACAGTGAAGGAGCTGGAGTTAGGAAAGTTTTAACACTGAAGGAGCTGGAATTAGGAGAGTTTTAATACCGAAGGAGCTGGAGTTTGGAGAGTTTTAACACTGAAGGAGCTGGAATTAGGAGAGTTTTAACACTGAAGGAGCTGGAGTTAGGAGAGTTTTAATACCGAAGGAGCTGGAGTTAGGTTTGGAGTGGGATTTGGTATGAATGAGTTACAGTCAGGTTAGGAATGGGATTTGGTATGAAAGAGTTACAGTCAGGTTAGGAGTGGGATTTGGCAGTGATGAAGTTAGCATAATTCTCACTGCCTCCATTGAGAATCAGACCTACTATTTCATCCCCATTAACAAACAATTATTCTCAGCTTAATAGTGCTGGAGAGGGAAGCCTTCGTGTAGTGGCACCTGTACAATTAGGCGGCGTCAGTGCCCAGGTATACAAACGTCCCTGAACTCCCTCCCTGATCCCCCAAAAGGAAGATGGTGAAGAAGTTAAGGATAATTTAAGCCTGCAGTCCACAGAGTTCACGTCTTATATAAACCTGCATCTAAGACTACCAAGGAGAGGCCTTTAGGTGGGAGGGGTCAAACGCAATCCCCCAGTGACCTCACCTGTACTAAGACATATATATATATATATATATATTATTCCTGCTACGGACACACGATTTCTTTCTTTCTTTCTGTCTGTCTGTCTTTTTATTTCTGTCTTTCTGTCTTTCTTTCTTTTAGGACAGGCCTCTGGAACGGAAGAGGTTACGAATAATCGCCATTAACACCATCTCCATTAACACCATTATTTGAACGACATTTATATTTCATCTTTACTACCGGTACAGCAAGATCATTTTATTCAACTCAGGTCTCTATTGGTAAAGAGGTCACACACACACACACACACACACACACACACACACACACACACACACACACACACACACACACACACACACACGAGTTTCAGTAAAGGACAATACAGCTGGTGAAGAATAGGTACGGCATGAATCTGTTTTTTGGTGAATAAAGGAATATCATAAAGAAGGATAATATGGCATGACAAGAAGAAGAAGAAGAGGAGGAAGATGAAGGAAGAAGAGGAAGAAGGAGGAGGTGGAGGAGGAGGAGGAGAAAGAAGGCGAAGTATTTATAATCATTCTTCAGCATGTAATGAACCCCTTCAGGCCGATCACGTCTTCTCCTTTAGATTCGTGCTGCATCCAGACGATTTTCTTCGGCTTTTAGTGGGGTCTCTTGTCATGAAAGGGTCATTGAACGCTGGATCGAACCCCCTCCACTGGGAAAGGAAAGTCTCTCCGAAGATGAATGCAAATTTCCTAAGACGGTAAGAATTTAAGAGGAAACTACCTTCATGGAGCTGCGATGAAACTAGTGCCGACAGTTTCTTTAACTCTCTCTCTTTGAAACTCGCAAAATATGTGAAACTTCTTTACTAAAATTCCTCCTTATGGCCAAAAAAAAAGGAAAAAAAAAAGAAAGAAAGAAAAAACTAAATAATCAGCTGTAGCATCAGGTAACACAACAGCTGCCATGTCAAATCAACTCAAAATTTCAGGCTTTGCAACTACGTATTTCTAAAACCGCTCAAAGCACTCCAAGATCAGATGCTCCAACTTTCTCTGAAGGAAAAAAAAAAAAATCCCCCAGGTGTACCAATTATACACCTGTCAGCATCGCCGCAGGTAAAAATGAGGAATGTGTCGCCGGCTTCAAGGGGTTATGATAATTTGTGTATAGTGTAAGACCAACGTGGAAAGGGGAAATGAATCAGAGTAAATGTCACGGAAAGGGAAATGACTGGGAAAGAGGGGAAGACGGGAGAGGGGAAGAGGGGAGAGGAGAGAGGGGAGAATGTTGTAATATCGAATGTATTACTTGGAGAAAGAGATGGGGGGAGGGGGAGGTCCGGAGGGTAGAATGTCTAGGAAGGAAATGCCTGTCTCTCTCTCTCTCTCTCTGTACCTGGTCACCTGCTCGCGTGCCTCATCCACCTCACCTACGTCATCTACCTCATGATCATCACACCTGTCCCACCCCTCACCTAACCTAACCTAACCTACCTTAATCTAACCTACCTCACCCATCTAACTTAAACCTAACTTAAGATACGACTAATTTACGTCCTCTAACACCCCTTCTCACTCGCCTAACACACCGCATCATACCGCAATACAACACAGATTAACCTAACTCAACATAACCTAACTCATGCATCTAAACTAACTTCACCTGCCTTATCCATTTACCTGGGTCTCATCTAACTCATGAATCTAACTTTACCTACCTCACTCACCTACTTCACTCACCTACCTCACCCACCTACTTCACTCACTCACCTACCTCAC
>NC_137025.1:3175000-3197500 GCF_032717465.1 Coenobita brevimanus | reverse complement strand
CACACACACACACACACACACACACACACACACACAGAGCAGTGGAATTGAACAGGTTCGGGGCAAATGTCATAACCAATACAAATACAAGATTCCTTTACAGAGAGAGAGAGAGAGAGAGAGAGAGAGAGAGAGATTTTTCTAGTATATGTAACTGCGAAATGGTTAGGTGTGTGTTTTTTTTTTTTTATTAACAAGGCTTGGAAAAAATAAATAAATAGGTATAGTCGTCGTTATCATCGTAGTAGTAGTAGTAGTAGTAGTAATAGTAGTCGTAGTAGTAGTAGTAGTAGTAGTAGTAGTAGTGGTGGTGGCGGTGGTGGTGGTGGTAGTAATAATAACAGTAAGAATAATGACAATAATAACAAAATAATAATAATAATAACAAAAATAATAATAATAATAATAATAATAATAACACCTCACACCAGTTAAAAATGGCGTGCTTCTGAAAATACTATCTATCTACCTATCAATAGCCCGACGCCCTAATCCCGCAAAGGGTGGCCGCAGACAAAACGCCTCCAAGTCGCTGTCACCCACCATTTGACTGACCTCCCCCAACTCACTCCCCCCTCCCTCAAATACCTCTCAACTCCATCCCTCCACCTCATCCTCGGTCTTCCCCTCCCTCTCCCTCCCTCCACTTCACCCACATACACCCTCCTGGTCAGTCTTTCATTCTCCATTCTCTCCACACGTCCAAACCACCTCAGTGTATTTCTCCTCATATTCTCAACCACATCCACAGATACAAAACACAAGATTATTAAATTTGCCAACAATTATTACTGAATATTTCTTACTGTTGACACTACCAACATTTTTCTTAATTTCTTTCCAACGTTCCTGTCAAATTTCCCTTCAGGCTTTTCCGATTCATTCCGGAGGGTCTGGTGGGTTGGGGAGAGCCTTCTGCTTTCCTCTCTTATTCTTAATTTTTTTTCTCTGTTAATAATAAGGACGGAGCGCCAAATGGACTCTCTCTCTCTCTCTCTCTCTCGTAAAAATTAACAGGTTATCTCTACTGCAGTCTTCGTTTATCTGTCACTCTCCTTGCCTACGACCTCCAATCTTCCCAACGCAACTCGAAATGAACTGAAGGTAATTTTCTTTTCTTACTTTTCTTGAACTTTCTTGAAAACTGAGAACTTTGGTGGGTCTCAATCCTTAGGTTCCTTTTTTTTCTTAATTAAAAACAAAGTAAATAACTCATTGCTTCCTCTTCCTCTTCTATCCTCTTCATTTCTCCTCTTACTCTCCCCATCCTCTCCCCCCCTCTCCGACTCTCCACCCCCTCTCCCTTCCCCCCTACTCAGCTCTGCCTCCTCCTATCCCTCCTACGGCTCTCCCCTCCCCTCCCTCCCCCTCACTCCCGCTCTAATATATTACCCCCCTCCATCACCTCTCTCTCTCTCTCTCTCTCGATCACTCCTTGTCCATACCCAACCCTTATCCCAGACTCCACCCCACTCACTTACCCCTCCCCTCCTTACCTACCCCCCTACCCTTCCTTTCTCTCCCTCCCCTCTTCTTCTCCCCCCCTCCCCGCGTATCTTTAGACTCTATCTCCCCCCCTCTCCCCATATCATGCCCTTCCTTCCCCCCTCTCCCCTACTCTGACAACTCTATAATGACATTATCTATCGCCCTCTCCTTTTCCATACACCCCATTGGCTCACACTCTACCCCATTCACTCACCCCTCTCCCCTCCCTCCCATTCACCCCTCTCCCCCACTCACCCCTCACCCACACTTTTTCCTTCCTCCCCTTCACCTCCTCCCCCACCTCCCCCTTACTCTGCTCTTCTTCACCCCCATCCCCCGTCCTACTCTCCCTCCTCACCCCGACCTCCTCCCTCCCCCTCACCCCTCCCACTCTGTCCCCCCTCCTCACCCCAACCTCCTCCTCTCCCCCTCACCCCTTCCTTCCTTCCTCCTCCTCCCTATCTTCGCTTATCTCTGTGTAGTCTTTATCTGCAAATCTCTCTCTCTCTCTCTCTCTCTCTCTCTCTGCAACATTGAAAAGCAAGTTGCAAGTCACAAGTCCTTAGATCCCATGACTCGACCTCTCTCTCTCTCTCTCTCTCTCCCTCCCTCCCCCTCTCTCTCTCTCTCTCTCTCTCCCTCACACACACACACACAATACGGGCAGGGGTGTTCTCAAACCTTAACACCAAAAATAAGCGAATTGGCCAACACGTTCAATTCCAACCTCAATGTGACCAAGCCCTTAACTCCTTCATTTCGGCGACTTATTTCAGTTTATTCTTGCACTTTTCTTGGTCTATTAATTGCCTTAGAAGAAACAATTTAATCTTGAAGAGGTTAAATATATTCTTACTTAACCCCTTCGCTTCCGGGGATCCTTCGTAAGATATAAATCGTTCGTAAGAAAAAGATTTAAGATAAGACACCACAAGATTATTATTGGATTTCGATAATAAGCTTCTTTTTATGTATCTTCCTGAGAGAGAGAGAGAGAGAGAGAGAGAGAGAGAGAGAGAGAGAGAGAGAGAGAGAATACATAACCACCTCCACGAACTCTACAGGCATTGGGGGGGGGGGCTTAACGGGGACGTGGAGGGGGCGTAGGAAGGGGGAGTGGAGAGGGATATGGAGGGGGCGTGGAGAGAGATATGGAGGGGGCGTGGAGAGGGATATGGAGGGGGCGTGGAGAGGGATATGGAGGGGGCGTGGAGAGGGATGTGGAGGGGGCGTGGAGAGGGATATGGAGGGGGCGTGGAGAGGGATGTGGAGGGGGCGTGGAGAGGGCAAAAGAGGAGGGAACAACAGCATTAAGAGAGTTGGCTCATATCAGACACCTATCATTATGAAGGGGGCTTGGAGGGGGGCTGAAGGGGGGCTGGAGGGGGCCCGGAGGGAGGCTGAAGGGGGCCCGGAGGGAGGCTGAAAGGGGGTCTGGAGGGGAGCTGACGGGGGCTGGAGGGGGGGCTGAAGGGGGGGGCTGGAGGGGAAGGCAGAGTAGACCAGAAGAAAATAGCAAGTGATCAGACTCCATGAACTCGCCTCGCCACAAGCAACTGCCCCCCCCCCCTCTCTCTCTCTCTCTCTCTCTCCCTACCTTTCCCCCTTTCATCTCCCTCTCCCCCCTTTCTCCAATTTACCTCTCCCTTCTCCTTTTCTCTCTTCCCCTGCTCCCCCCCCTCCCTCCCTTTTTCTCCCTCCCTCTCTCTCTCCCTTCAAGACACTCCCTACCTCTCCATCCTCCCACCCTCTCTTTCTCCTCCCTACACTTCCCACCTCCCACCTCCCTCCTGGTCTTCTCTCTTTCCCTTTCTTCCTTTCATTCCCTCTCTCTTCTTCCTACCCCTCCCTAGCTCCCCCACCTCCTCCCTCATTGTCTCTCCCCTCCCTTTTCCTCCCTTCGCCAGCCAAGCAAGCAAGAAGCGAGGGGAAGGGGGAGGGGGGGAGGGGAGGAGCTGGCCAGGTGAGAGAGAGGGAGAGAGAGAAGGTGAGGGCGTTGACCTAGCCGAGCCCAGGTCATCCAAATACCAGGTCACCACCCGATCATGTCCCCCTGCCTCACCACTCACATCTACTCTCTCCTCTCCCTCACCACTCACATCAGCTCTTTCCACTCCATCACCACTCACATCAACTCTTGCCACTCCATCACCACTCACATCAACTCTTTCCACTCTAGGCTAAATGGAAGAGAAAAGGAAAATACTAGGCCTCTACGTATCTTCCACAGCATTTTTTCGCAACTAAGGTGATATTCTGGTGTTAATCTATTGTTACAACTCAGTATTCAAGATGGAGAGATGGCAATTTAAGGTCAGGCTAGAGTAAAACCAATAGAGTCGATCCTATACTAATGACAATAGCCTACCAGGTGCATAAGACACATACAGTATCACAGTGGCTCCACCTGTCCTAACTCTCATTTATGTCACCTATTCTTAAACATTCATTATACGAGTGTAATGACCAGGAAACCACACACACAGGCTTCCACTGAGACAAACAGAATAACCAGGAATCCACACACAGGCTTCCACGCACCGAGACAAACAGAATGACCAAGAATCCACACAGGCTTCCACGCACCAAGACAAACAGAATGACCACAGGAATCCACACACAGGCTTCCATGCACCAAGACAAACAGAATGACCACAGGAATCCACACACAGGCTTCCACGCACAGAGACAAACAGAATAACCAGGAAATCCACACACACACACAGGCTTCCACGCACTGAGACAAACAGAATAACCAGGAATCCACACACGGGCTTCCACACACCAAGAGACCAATACACCTTAAGGAGTCGCGTGTTTTAATCAGCCTTTGCACCTGTCGTCTTGAGTACAGGTGAAGGTCGCATCTTATAAGGACCGGTTCATCTTCAAGAGGTGGCTGGAGACATTTTTTTTTTTTCTTCCTTTTCTCCCTCGCTTAAGATGCTGCCAAGGAAGTGGGCCAGTCTCCAGGGCTCGTATTCTTGTCGGTTATGAAAGCTCACTAACACCTGTTCCTTAGCGATTTATTCTGCTTCTTATAACTTACTGCCCTATTCTGTGTTACATAAATCCTTCTACCTCTGCCATACTCTGCATAAATAACGTACAAAAGGATATTCACCAGCCATATCCGAAAATAAATCGGTACGGAAAAGGTGTTAGGGAGAATAAGGACCCAAGCCTTAAATCCCCGTGAAGGGGTTAACAGGGGATTGTCCAGGGTAGTCCATAAAATTAACAGCACTAGAAATTCGCTTGGCTGTATCTTAAGGGGCCGGCTCAGTCTGCGGGTATGGGCGGTGGAAGTAGAAAATGAAGAAACGATGCAGGATGGGCACTGATGCACACCTCCAACCTCGCTCTTCAACCTCCAAAAATAACCTCTCTCTCTCTCTCTCTCTCTCTCTCTCTCTCTCTCTCTCTCTCTCTCTCTCGACCGTTGCATCTCAACCCGAAAAAGTGTGAAAAAAAAATTATCTTGTGAGAGGAAGTCATGTGTAAGAAGACTCCTCCTGTTCAGTCAATGTCCAATAGGTCTGCCAAATTGCTGGGGTACCTCTCTCTCTCTCTCTCTCTCTCTCTGGACAGTCCGAATTACAGGTTATAAATACGCTAACTCTCAGACGCTTATTTTACCGTTCTTATTTTTCTTTCACTTAATCTATTAAACTTTTGGCACGTATTAATTCTGAACCTTTTTTTTTTAATAAGTGGAGAATACATGTAGTCAGGTGTATGGATTTATTTTTTTATTTCTATATATTTTTACTTCCTCTCTTCCTCTTTAAAAAAAAAAAAACGAATTTATACATATATGTAGATAATCACACTGGCGATAACTGATAAATTAATATGCTAAGTAAAATGGCAGATAAATAATGATCTTATATTTTTTCTGCACTCTTTTCACTTTAACTTGGCCTAAAAATTGCTACCTCTTCTTCTTGAGCGTTGTGGCGATGGGTTAATACGAAAAATATGATGCTAGTCACGAAGAAGTGCCACGGAAAGGATGCACTGCTGTAGGATCGTCTTTTTCTGCCATTGAGATTTGTGAGGTGGAAAAGGACGAAAATCTGGGCCAACTTAAGGTGAAGATATTATAGGACAGCGATTTACAGGTCAACATCATCTCCTTTTCCGCACTTCTTCGTGACTAGGATATACGTATTCAACAGGGTAGTCCGTAAATAGCGCTGCACTGGAAACGTATTTAGCGGTATCTTATGTGTTGAGGAGGCGGCTCAGTCTGCCAGTGTGGGCGTGGCGGTGGGCGTAGCAAAGGTAATGATGCAGGATACAGAACGATAACGCTAACTGAACCGTTCCCCCATCACCAGAAAAAAAAAAAAAAAGAGAGAAATGGAGAAACAAAGAGAAAAGAAAAAGAAAAAAGAGAAAGAGAAAAGAAAATGAGTTACCTTTTTTTTTTTTAAATATATGATATCGTAGATTAGGGGAAATTCTGAGGCGCCTTTAACAGCCCTGGAACTTTATTTATTTATTTTTTTGTCTTTATTTATGGTGGACTTAATGACAAATAAAAATAATAAAAATAAAAAATACGAGAGTTGCAACACGGGACGTATTACTGAGGCGGTGCAAATGAAGAGAGGTGGTTAGGACGCTTGATGTGTTTGCTGTCTTTACTTGCAACATTCCACTCAGCTCTCCCTCGCCCTCTTACCTTTGCCTGAGTTTTCTTGGCGGGTTCAGGTCCTCTTCTGTTGCTCTCCATGCTTCGGTTTCTCTCATATTTGTTCCCATGTCTATGTGCTTGACCGTGATGATATTTATTTTGGTTTCCTACTCTTTTATAATTCTGGCTATATTACCTGAGAAAATGTCCTCTCTCTCTACCTGTATTTACTCTCTCTCTCTCTCTCTCTCTCTCTCTCTCTCTGTCTACTGAACTATGTCAAATCCCGGGCCAGAACAAATGCACAATATAACACACATGACGCTTACCGTGCAACAGCGTGTGCCTTATCAACTGGGAAAGAATATTTATCAACTAACTAGGCAAACACTCTAACCACTCTTTCATCATCATATACTTTTTAGACACCAAACTGTTATCAGCAATTTTAGCCAGGGAATAATCTACACAATGAATATGATCAAGCAATCTCTTAAACAACCTACTGCACTTTAGGTGAATTGAACCGCAGACAGGAACTTCATATCTCGTTCAAAATCCATAAGCGTCTCCACCACATCGTAAAACACTCTGTCTAATGCCATTATTTTAGGTTTAGGTGTGATATCTAACTATAATCACAATATCCATACTGATTTTTTTGTGTGTCAAGGGGGGGATGCGTAAATGCGAAAGGTGCCTCCAGTTGGGTAAGAGCAGACTGTTGAATGTCACGTCGAATGTGTAAGAAAAACCCTCGTATTATGGACAAAAAACTGAAGGCATAAAACGTAAACAAAAACACTGAAATCTTGAGACGTAAACAAAAACACTGAAGGCATGACACGTAAACAAAAAACACTGAAGGCATGAGACGTAAACAAAAACACTGAAGGCATAAAACGTAAACAAAAACACTGAAGGCTTGACACGTAAACAAAAACACTGAAGGTAAACAAAAACACTGAAATCTTGAGACGTAAACAAAAACACTGATATCTTGAGACGTAAACAAAAACACTGAAATCTTGAGACGTAAACAAAAACACTGAAGGCATGACACGTAAACAAAAACACTGAAATCTTGAGACGTAAACAAAAACACTGAAGGCATGAAACGTAAACAAAAACACTGGAGGCATAAGACGTAAACAAAAACACTGAAAGCATGAAACGTAAACAAAAAAAAACTGAAATCTTGAGACGTAAACAAAAAACACTGAAGGCATGAGACGTAAACAAAAACACTAAAATAAAAACACATAAAACCATAACAAACCATCCCTTGTGAGAGAAAATGTACCTATTATAACTACATAGCGACATTTTCTCCATAAAACACCGTCAAACTCTCTTATTTAATCTTCACATCTATTAAATAAAAACAAGATAAGCAAAATACGAAGGGAAATTACTATGCCGAATTCAAAAAGCGATCTAGGAAAGGAAGAGATAAAATTAAGCACATTAACTCCATGAAAATGCTGCCCCACGCCACTTCTTACTCTTTTTGGTGAGAATATTGGGAAAAAAATATCGTCCACGGAATATTATCTTGGCTAAATATATATAGTAACGAGCTTAAGTCAAGGAGAGCCAGTTGAAGAGGCCTGGTGGAGGTTGTAGTAAGGGGGAGAGAGGAAAAAATGGGTAATGAGGATTGGGGTAAGTGATGGGGGTTTGAGGGAGAGAGAGAGAGAGAGAGAGAGAGAGAGAGAGAGAGGAGGAGAAGGAGACGAAAAGAAGAAGAGAAAGACAATCCTCCATAAAAATACTGAATTCTGATTGGTGGAGGCGAGGGAGGAGAATCAGCCAATCAGAAGCCCCGTTACAAACCTGAATAAAAAAAAATAGACTAATAGGAGCCCAGTTTACATCCTCTAGGCTCTCTCCAGGTCAGCTCTTAATTCAGCTCAATCTCTTTTCTTCACCTCACTCAGCTCACCTTTATATCCTACCAGTACGCTTTATTTGTTTATTACTATTATTATTATTTTTACCTTATTTATGGTACCTCATTTCTAAAGGTAAATTTTAAGTGACGCCATTTCCCTACCTCATGTCTTTCTCAGCTCAAATCAGCTCACTCCTCAACTTCCTTCGTCAGCTCATGTCCTAAGTGGATTTTGGTACCCTCTACTTTTTTCATTTCACTCATTTCCACGGCATATTCTACTTCATGACTACTTCCCAAACTCACGTCCTTCCCTTCATTTCTCATGCTCATCTCCCTCTCTCATGTCACATCCTTTGCTGATTCTGTTACATCATTATAATTCATGTCACTTTATTTCCATCTCTCTCTCTCTCTCTCTCTCTCTCTCTCTCTCTCTCTCTCTCTCTCTCTCTCTCTCTCTCTCTCTCTCTCTCTCTCTCCCCAAATGTTCCTGTTCTTCAAGTTCGCCTCATTTTTCAAGTCTTAACTCTTACCCACCAAGCTCATTTCACTCCACAATCTCAAGTCTCTTCATTCCCCATGCTCACTCAGTTCTCCAGCTCATTCCTTGGCGCAAACCTCAAGTCAACTTCACCCATACTTAACACTCTCATAAAAAACAAATAAGATTCACTTCTGTAATACCTCTTTCCTACAAGACGAATACTTTTACGGTCACACATAGTCAATTAATTCTATGGTGTCGGTCTGCCCCGTTATACAAAACCAGGAACCAGATACCTCCACCAATGCCAGTAATAATTATGATTTATACCCGCATCCCGATCCGTATCCACCTCAAAATCTAATCAACTTTTCCCTGACCCGCTGCTCACCTTTCCACCAAATATTATCGAAATTAGACAACAACTTTTTGAAATATCTTGGGCACAGACATATAAACAGACACGGCTGAATACATAACCTCCATCCATCTTCGTTGGCGAAGGGGTAACTAGTCTCACTTCCCACAGTCACTTCACATCATCATCTTCTGTCTTCATTCTTCAGCCTACCTCATTCCCACGCTCATCATTCTCTCTCTCTCTCTCTCTCTCTCTCTCTCTCTCTCTCTCTCTCTCTCTCCTGTGAGGTTATATGGAGCCAGAGGGACCAATGAGACCATAAAGGCGACCTCTGAGTGGATGATGGATATGGCAATCGACCTAATAGGATATTGTCCCCCCTCCCCCCTTGACGAGAGAGAGAGAGAGAGAGAGAGAGAGAGAGAGGGAAAAAGATCAGGTCACTCCACCAGGATATTTATTGCAAAGAGACAGCTGTTGTCGACGGTGCTGTGGTGCATAGATAGACAGATAGATAAACAGACAGAATGAGAAAGACATACTGGTAGATAGACAGACAAACAGAGATAGATATATAGTGTGAACAGCAGTCAGACTATGCAAAAGATATACTCAAGTCTTCAAGTACATGCACCAAACAGAGTACATATTAGGAAGCTGGAACATTCTGTAATTAAATTGGTAAATATAAGTCTAACAAAAGGCACAAAACAATATCTATAAGAAGACAACGTTGGCCGATATGAGGGAAGGCTTGGAGTACGGAAGAGGAAAGACGGAGGCAAGATGTCGATAAATTTTACAGAATTATAACACGATGAAAGTCAACACAGAACAATAACACGAAGAAAGTCAACACAGAACAATAACACGAAGAGAGTCAGCACATTTTACAAGAAGAGCGAAAGCCGTAGAGCGAAAGCCGTAAGTGCAAATGGAGAGGACCAAATAGGGAGGCAAAGGACGAAACTGAAGATATTTCCAGATAAGAACACCACTGCCACAAATGCCACTGATATCAACCCAGTCAATGTCGAGGGTGTGATCATAAAATGTTGGTTGTACAGTCAGCGCAAGAAGTGATGGCGGGGTTTCAGAATGCTTCGGTCACTGTTCCCTCCGCGCAGTATCGCTGAACGGAAACTTACGGAGACTCTGCCATCACTTCTTGAGGCGACTGTACAAATAATTTCAAGACGGGACGAAACAAATTAGTACTTACAAAAAAAAAAAACGATACATCCAAGTTATGATAAAAGAATGTTATTTTTAAGTTAATATAAGTAAAAATAATCAAGTTTCAAGACGTACTAGGACTGAAATCAATAATACGAACAGTAATGCACGATACTTTGGGAAGCTACAGAGAAAACATGTAAAGCATATAATAACAAATCTAGTTATTATTATTAGGAAAAACACCTGATCTAATTAAGAGACGGGGGGGAAAATAAATACGAAAGATGACACTGAAAGAGCAGAGGTGAATAATTTTATGACCGAAAGACAAGGGGAAGAATAAGGACAGAGAAACAGAAAGAAGAAATTATAAGGATGAACAGGACTTGGAAATTGGTTTGGTGTAATTTTTTTTCTTTTCTTTTTTTTTTTTAGTGATAATAAAGGATGAAATTATTAAATGCATAGGTAAAAAAAAATAATGAGCTGAGGAATGTGTGTGTGTGTGTGTGTGTGTGTGTGTGTGTGTGTGTGTGTGTGTGTGTGTGTGTGTGAGAGAGAGAGAGAGAGAGAGAGAGAGAGAGAGAGAGAGAATGAGCAAGGTAAGTAGGGCAGGTTAACTTGGGCAGATAAAACCACCTGACATGTCTCTCACCTGCTTAATGCGGCCACAGGTAGGTAGGCAGGTAGGTAAGGAGGTAGGTAGGTAGGGAGGTAGGTAGGTAGGTAAGTAGGTAGGGAACGGCTGAAAGGCAGGGAAGGATGGAGGGAAACAGGAGAGAAAAGGAGGCAGCGACGAAACAAAGGTAGGAACGTGTGTGTGTGTGTGTGTGTGTGTGTGTGTGTGTGTGTGTGTGTGTGTGTGTGTGTGTGTGTGTGTGTGTGTGTGGCGAGAAATGGAGACAAGGAAAAAACACTGTATAAGACGTGCTCAGGGTGAAGGGGTGAAATCTGGGACTGTACGAAACTGAACCTGTGTAATATTAATATAGTTACAAAAGATCAGTGCCCGCTGCAACAATTCTCAAAAGTTCATGATTTCGTTCTTCCCTGTACCCCAAAGAACTTGATCTGTTCTTCTGTTACACCAAGAACTGAGAGAACAAGGCTATGAACATTATTTAGTTACTTATTTATTCTATCTTTTATTTATCAATGTTTTCTAAAATGATTCCAAGACGCCAAGAACATGACCAACTCATATTATCTATTTATTTATCTCTCTGTATATCTATCAATCTATCTATCTATCTGTTCATCTAGCTATCTATCTATTTATCCATCAATCTAACTATATATCTACCTCCCTTCTTGCCTACCTACCTGCCTATCTATAAAACAATTACCTATCAATCTAAATATATACCGGTATCTATATCCATCTATCTATCTATCTACCCAGTCATCATTACCCCTCTACTACCTATCTACCTAGCCCCACACAACAGGAGGCTCCACCCACTACAGACTGTCTACGGTCTGATTGGCCCACCTTTCGTCCAATCGCCCCACACGGGATGAGGAGCGAGAGGATGCACTGCTCATTTTGTCCTAAGATTATTATTATTATTATTATTATTATTATTATTACTATTATTATTATTATTACTACTGCTACTACTACTACTACTATCATTATCACTGTTATTATTATTATTATTATCATTATTACTATTATCATTATTATTATAGCTTAGTAGATATTTTTCGTAAACAGAAGATTCACAAGAAAGAGATTCACAACTTTCTTTTTGCTCCTCCATACGATTTTTTTTCAGCTTAAAATATCCATCACAATTATGCTACGACTGGTAAACAAGAGGACTCAGAGGGACACCATGTACTAGTTCTCTTCTTGCTAGTTATTTTATTTAACTTAGAAGAAGCCTCTAGTAATCAATGGTTAGAGGTTATTCCCACAAGGCTCTAACCCCTCATTTTATTATTATTATTTATATTTTTATTTATTTATTTATTTATTTATTTTGTAACTGAGAGACAATGTTATGCTGTTCAGGAGAGACTTTTGGTAATGGAGGGGGCGAATATTGGCTCCATTACCTGACTCGGCACAACGATGTCTGTAATATTATGGTGTTGCTACAAAAGACAATTCTATCCAGCTCTGGAGAGAGGGGGTCAGCCGGCACCGTTACCACAATACATAAATCGGGAGCCAGCACCACAACTACCACCACCACCACCACCACCACTTCCACTGCCAGATTATGTATCTGAAGTCATCGCTGCCACAACTGCCACTTCCACACCACTATTACTACAATCGCCAATATCAAAACCATCACTATCTATCTACATTAATATATATATATATATATATATATATATATATATATATATATATATATATATATATATATATATATATAGCACATGTTTGGAATAATTACTACAACAATCACAGCCACAGGCAGCATCACCACCGAAATACCACAATCAAAATCACCACAATAACCTCCCAAACCACAATCAACACTGCTAAAACCACCATTATGACTACCACGCCAACTACAATAACACGTCTGCCAACTCCCCCCCAATCAACACAGAACAGCTGCATCACCAACACTGTCAGGGATAAAGAATGCCTCAGTTAATTTCTTCTACGCTCTCCACCTGCCACACCTTCAAGCATTGCACATAAATCATCAAGGACACAGACCCTCTCTAGGTCTCTAAAACCGTCTGTGTCACACCCTCAAATACCTCCCTGCCACACTAACCACCGGCCACACCTAATACACCTACACAGTCAAACACAAAACACTTTCCTAGCCACATCCCTGCAAAAGCGTGTCACATTCAAAGCAGTCCTTTAGCACCAGACACCCGACACACCTTCAAGCAATTCAACTACAACATCAAGCACTCGGAGCCGCCCTAACCACCTCCACCAAAGCCGACTACCCAACCAAACCATTCCTATCCTACCACCCACCTGTCGCACCTTCAAGTACTTACCTTACACATTCAGTCACCTCCACACAAACACTCTGTCACACCAAAACGTCAATCATGTCCACCTTCAAGCACTCTGTCTACACTATTAAGCACACAACAACACAGCTCATGTCAACTCCATGCAAACAGTCTACTACACCTAAGACCCCTCCCCCAATCACCTGTAACACCTTTAAGTATTACACCTACACTATTATACACAGATCCTAACCCACACACCCCACACAAACCGCCCACCATCCCTAAAACCACTCGTCGCACTAACCACACTTCTACCACACAAAACCACATACCACACTTTCAAGCACACAGCATCACCCTCAGCCACATCCATCCCAACCGTCTGCCACATTAACCGTCTGCCACACCAATCACCTACCACAAGCAGCACCCCACAGGCACTATCAACTCCCTGCACCGTCTCAATCACCTACACCGACTTACCTATCTAAACTACTGGTACCCCTAAGCAACCCTACTCTTGCAAAATCCAGCACACCACACCACACCACACCACATCACACACCACCACACCACACCACACCACATCACACACCACCACACCACACCACACCACACCTGCCTCTGGGGACTCACACACCAACCAGTCCTACCTCCTGCCCTTCACTCCAGGCTTGCAAGAAATCAGGTAGGCAACTGGTATTTGGCCAACATCATCAGCAACAACAAACCGACACACCAATGAAGGACAAATAACTCTCCTGTTTTTCTCTGCTTTTACCGAGACTCTCCACTGAAGGACACAGAACTCCCCCATCTATTTCTACCCTTACTCCTCAATCCCATCTCTCCACATATGCGACCTTCATCCCTCCATCTTAACCTCCGTCTCTTTCTCGCCTTCCACCTCTGGGTTATCAATTCCACTACCCTGACTGTCCACAAGTTATCATTTTACGAAGAACCGATAAGGCTAATAGGATCACACTATCATAAGGAGGATCTGAACTTATATTACTGACCCGAGTCGCTATGATGGACCTAATCTGACATGACCTAAAGAGACCTAGGTTGACTTAAAAATGCCTTCGACTCCTAATCCCAAGGCATGATATAAAAATGACCTGGGTACAAATCAGACAGACAAAATATATGAAAACTCGAAAGAAAAACAATCAACAATTCCCAGAAAAAACAAAAAAGTTTCACTCGTTTCATCTTTCGTTCAACTCTCGAATTACAACTACACATCATACGCAATCTCACAATCAAATGAGGTGGTATCTCGGATTGCCACCACCGGCAGGGTAGGGCTGGAGGCACAGGGTCCTCCCGGTCGCTATCAAGCGACTGTGCCAGCAGCGACTGTTGCTATTTCCGGGAATGCTCATCGGCAAAGAGGTGACGGTGCGGCCTTATTCTTTACCAACATCCGCGGCCTTACCACAAATTTAAACTCAGTTCATTTTTTCCTTCAGTCCATATCCCCTTTGGCCCTTTTCCTCACAGAACCACAAATCTCACCCTCTACCGATATATCTCCATTTTGTTTTCCAGGTTACCATCTCCTTACAAACTTTCGAAACAAGGGCGGCACCTGTTGTTATATCAAATCCCAATATGCAGTTGACACTATTTTAAACTTCACTTCATCCAGTTTTGATTACTCATTATATAAATTAAATTGCCAAAACATTACCAAATATATCTGTGTAGTTTATCGTTCCCCCAATGCTTCTTCGGAACCCAGTGTATTTGATTCCATATCCACTCAGTTGAGTAACCTTGACCTTGCCCTTGGCAATGAAATTACCATTTTGGGTGATTTTAACATACACAATGTTGAATGGTTATTGCATTCTGCCCGGACTGACGACGCTGGTCTGGAATGCGAGCTGTTTGCGGAATCGTTTAATCTCACCCAGTTGGTAAAGCAACCAACCAGAATACCTGATAATCCTGACCATAATGCCCATCTCTTGGATTTATTCTTGACAAATAATCCAGATCAATACAGGATAGAGGTACTGTCACCACTTGGATCCTCTGACCACAATCTCATCAAAGCCTCATTAGTTAACCCTCCTACATCTCCCCATTCCGAACCTGTCAGGGTGACCCGATGGCACTTTGACAGGGCAGACTGGGATGGATTTAGAAATTTTCTTGCTGATGTTCCATGGCAGTCTTTCTTCTCTAGTGATCCCAATTCTACCCAGTCCCACATTTGTGACTTAATACTAGCTGGTATGGATTTATTCATACCAAGTCAACAATTCACTAAAAGATCAAACTCTCCAAAATGGTTTGATGGCAATTGTGCCAGAGCAACAGCCCAAAAGTCATTAGCATATAACTCTTACTTAAAATCAAAAACACCTGAATCACTCTCCCAATTTAAAATTGCTAGAAATCATGCAAAAGCTGTATTAAATCTATCTAAATCAAACTTTCTTCAAAAGCAAGCATCAAAACTACTTAACAACCCTAATGACAACAGAATATTCTGGTCAACTCTTAATTCTTTCAATAATAACTTTAACAAGTCATCTTCCATTCCCCCACTAAAATCTTCAGATGGCAATATTACAAATGACCCACGTGGGAAAGCAGATATCTTTGCTAGTACCTTTGCAAGAAACTCTACCATAGATGATACCAGCCAGAATGTCTCAGTACTGGAACTTGATTCTCCCGAAATTGCCCCACTTAAAATACAGACAAGATTTGTAAAATCCATCCTAGACAATTTACCTACCAACAAAGCTCCAGGTCCAGATGGAATTCCGCCAATTGTTTTGAAAAGTGTTCCCCTGAACTTGCCTCTGTCCTAGCTAAATTATTCAGACTATGCATACGTACTTCTTTATTCCCAAATTCATGGAAAGAAGCCAATATCCACCCAGTTCCGAAGAAAGGAAGTTCGTCTGACCCCTCCAATTACAGACCAATAGCTATCACATCTTCTCTTGGTAAGGTATTTGAAACTTTAATTAATAAGCATATTGTTAAACATCTTGAATCCAACAACTTAATTAATGATAGACAATACGGTTTTCGCCACGAAAGATCCACCATTGACATACTCAATCTCTTAACTCATACCATCCATCAATCAATTGATCTTTTTGGAGAAACTCATGCAGTAGCTCTTGATGTCTCTAAAGCTTTCGACAGAGTATGGCACCGTTCCCTGCTGTCCAAACTCCTTGCTATGGACTAACGTCTTTTGTTCCTTTGATTTCTTCTTATCTTAGTGACAGGAAAATAAGAGTAAAAGTAGATGATGTATATTCGAATTTCCACTCAATTAACGCCGGCGTGCCACAGGGATCAGTTCTGGCGCCAACCCTATTTCTGGTTCATATTAATGATCTCTTATCTGTCACTCACAATCCCATTCACTCATATGCAGATGACTCAACACTACATAGTTCATTCACACTCAGACATCCATTTACAAAGTCTAATATCTCTACCTCTCAACTCAATACAGCCATCTCCATAAATCAAGATCTATCTACAATCAGTGAATGGGGACAAAACAACCTTGTCTCTTTTAATGCTAGTAAAACTAAATATATACAGTTTACTAATAGACAGATATTGCCAGATTCGTACATTACCTTCAGTGCTACTAATATTCCCATCTCCAAAAGTATTGAAATTCTTGGTGTCTCACTTAACAGTGCCCTCAGCTGGACCTCTCATGTCAGATCACTTGCTAAAACCGCCTCAAGGAAACTTGGATTATTGTACAGAGTCCGTAACTTCTTCGCCGATGAGCAGTTAGCTATAATTTATAAGAGTCATGTGCGCTCTCAGCTTGAATATTGCTCACCCTTGTGGAATGGTTGTGGAGAGGTTGCATTAAGACAACTAGACAAAATTCAGAATAAAGCTGTTAGAATCATTAACAACCCTGCCATTACATATAAACTACCTCCCCTGCAAGTAAGAAGGAATGTTGCCTCCCTTGCATTATTTTACAGATATTTTTTTGGCAAATGCTCAGACGAAGTTGCGTCCATGGTGCCACCTCTCCATGCCTTCCCTCGTGCTACACGGGCATCTGGTAACGCTCATGACTGGAATGTCACTCAACCACATTGCAGAACTTCTGCCTATCAGAATTCTTTCATTCCCCGAACTGCATCTCTCTGGAACTCGCTTCCCCAGAGTTGTTTTCCTCCAAATTTCAACCTACAACTGTTCAAGTCTAATTCTTACAGATATTTTATGAACAGAGGACACCAGTAATCTGGTGTATGGATTTTTTTTTTCTCCATTTGTTTTTCCTTCCTCCGTTCTGTTATTAAAAAAAAAAAAAAAAAAATAATAACATCAATAATATCCACCTATTAGCCAATCCTTTTCTTTTATCTTTTCTTTCTTTTTTTTTTTTTGGTCCCATCACTAGCGTAGGGGTCCGGGGCTATTCCACTAACCACCGACACTTGGGGCGAAGGTGACCAGCCTCGCCCATCCCTGAGCGGCATTGTGTGAGCCATAAACACCATCTCCCCTTCCTGTACAAACTCCTACGGGCCTCATCCGCTTGAACCACCTTAACCCACTAAACCACAGGCGTCTGTTTGGTCATGTGGCTACCGAAAAACACAGAGAACGATTTCCTGGGCGACAAAAAAAAAAAAAAAAAAAAAAAAAAAAAAAAAAATCTGCATTGCCACTCAGTGTAGAGTCACCTGAAGGAAGCACTACATCAGGTCAGTGAATAATGGCATCTACTGTACATTTGACGGGCCCAACGTCCATTCACGACACACACACACACACACACACACACACACACACACAAAAGGAAGTTTAATCTTTAGGTAGAATTAATAAACCAACTTTTAACCATTTTTTATCTTTTTTTTTTTTACTTCAGGCGAGTTTATTATTTTTTTTTAGAACCGGGTCACCAGTTGTAGTCAAAGATATAAAAAAAATCAACCCTTATACTATGATACGTCTCCTCTAAATTGTGCAAAAATCGTCCCTCATTAGCAATAAATAAAATAAATAATAATATATAAATAATTAAACATCAGAATAAATATAATGATAAATAAATAGTTAAATACATATATAAATGGACGTGCTCGTAGTGAAGGGGTTAATGATGGTAACAGAACTGGCTTAGGCCTCCGTGTACGCGTTGATGTGATTCGTGTGTACATTTTTCCCTCACGTGTACACCGTGTGAGTCTTTCAGGTGTACATCACGTGACTCCACCCTCTCCTGCACGTGATGAAGAAGAGAAGAAGAAGAAGAAGAAGGAGGAGGAGGAGGATATGAAAAGGAAGAAACAGAGAGAGAGAGAGAGAGAGAGAGGGGGGGCGGGGTGGGGGGACCAGGTGTGTTCGAGTTCTGCATCCACACACACACACACACACACACACACACACACACACACACACACGCCTAGAGCAGCCTTGATAATGTAAAAAAAAATAACAACACTATGCCATCATCAGTGTAATCGCCCAAAGCCCTTGCACCGGCGACGCGAGGGGAAGCTACCGCTCTCTCTCTCTCTCTCTCTCTCTCTCTCTCTCTCTCTCTCACACACACACACACACACACACAGCAAAATCAATATAGACCTGAAGTGGCTTATACCCTAACTAGGCCTCACATCGCCAAGACTCGACATGGCAAAATTCTTCAACTTTTCCTATTTATTTTGACCTTTCCTGCCATATATGACCTGCCTGGAGGTGACCACTGCCTACCACTTCCCCCACCACCCCCTATACCCTCCCTGCCCTGCCCTGCCCGTCACCTGTAGGCCGAGGCAGCAGGTGAGGACAGGGTGGCAGAGGTAAGGACGGGGTCTACCTGGTTCACCTTCACCTGGCTATTAATAACTCGTGGCATCACAGTCTGTATTTACCTCTAAGTGAATCGCCACTCATATCCCACAGACCAATAATAACCTTTCTATCAAATAAATCAATAAGTATAAGGCACACTAATACCTGTCGCTTCCAATCTATCCATCCGCCACAATAATTACCACCTGCATCAACATAATACTTCACCTGAATCATCAACTACTTATCCACACAACACTGACTCACCCACCTCCACTTCTAATATATATATACCTCTCTCTCCAACCATCTATCTATCTATCTATCTATCTCACAACAGATCAACTTTTCACATAAATAAAACAGCACCAATCATTTCCAAGCCACAAACCACACACAGAAAATCTTAAACTCACAGCGGACGCACTAAACACTCAAACTAGATAAAACAAAACAAACCCCATTATTTCAGGTCTGCTTTACTTTACCTTATCCTATTTTACTTTCCTGGTATTTACTTTTACCTGTGATTTACCTTCTTATTTTACCTGAGTTACTTTACTGGTATTTCCCTTTACTGTCTAAGTGGGTTGTAATTTTTGGCTCCTTCTGTGTATTTTTTTTTTTTTTTTTCAGTTATCTTGGCCTCCTTTTTCCATTCCCTGTTTTTGGATCTTGCCTCACTCCGTCTATAGGTGGGAAGGAAGGTTGGAAATGTGGTGATGATGATGATGATAAATGCAGACTCAAGCACCAATGCAAGCAAAAGGTAGTGATGATGATGATAATAACAATAACAAAAACAAGAACAACAATAATAATAATAATAATAATAATAATAATAATAATAATAATAACAAAAATAATAATAATAATACCAATAATAATAATAATAATAATAATATCACAAATACCAATAACACCAGCCCTTTCACACCGAGGACGAAGTAATTCATATCATCATACTGGCACTGTACAGATTCAGTCAACTAAGAAAATCCATCCTGGTCACGAAGAAGTGCATCAAGGCCACATCTATCAGAATAAAATCGTCTGGCGGCAAAAAAAAAAAAAAAAAAAAAGTGAAAATGAATGCCGTCTATGAAGTAGGGAATTTTTTTTAATTTTCCAAAAATTGAATACTGAGTGAAAGAAAAAAGATCTCTGATTCTCTCTCTCTCTCTCTCTCTCTCTCTCTCTCTCTCTCTCTCTCTCTCTCTCTCTCTCTCTCTCAGTCTGGTTATTTCAGGTCCAGTGTCATTGCATTCCAGTTATATCCACTTCTCTCTCTCCCTCTCCCTCTCTCTCTCTAACTCCGGGTGCTACTGAGGGACGCCTTCAAGTGGTGGCACAGATAGAAGCGGATGGTGAAGCTGCCTGGCTACACGAACGTCCCTCATCCCCCCTCCCTATCCCCCAAAAGGAGGATGGTGGACTGCAGGAGAGGGGCACTTTCAGCCTGCAGTCCACTGGGTTCAGATTAAAATGAACCTGAGACAACAACAATTACTATTACTACCACTACTACAACTACTACTGCTACTGCTACTACTATTACTGAGAGGAAAGTAAGCAGGATGGGATAATAAAATAAGAGAGAGAGAGAGAGAGAGAGAGACAAAATTAGTGGGTCAGCACACACACATACACATCCTGGTCACCTAACCCCCGGGCCAACCTAGGTCATCATGCTCACCACACTTACTCATCCCTTGATTCTCTCTCTCTCTCCCTACCTTCCTCCCTCCCTCCCTCCTTCCCTACCACCCTGCTTCCTGTAATTACCTTCCCCTGTCCTATCTTAGCCTACCCCTCCTCTGCCTCCCTTTCTACCACCCTGCATATCCACTGTAATCCTTCCTGCCTATCTCCAACCTCTCCTTCTCTGCCTGCCCTCATACTACCCTGTCTGCCTCCCCCACTGCCTCCCTCGGTGTGTGTGCCTCCCTGCCTGCCACCCACCCTACCTGCCTACCTGCTGATTTTTCGTCTGCATCCGTGTTTACCTTTCTTCCTGCCCTACAAATGACCTCACCAGCCACCTGCTTACCCTACAGCTTACCTTTGTCTTTCTCACCTGCTTACTCCTTATCTAACAGCATCACCTCACTAACACCCTCGCTGCAATACAACCTAAATTCTTTCCTTCCTCCTTCCATCCTTCTCTCCCTCCCTTTCCTACCTTTCCACCTACCAGCCTCTCTCTCTCTCTCTCTCTCTCTCTCTCTCCGTTCCACCTGCTACCCACTGTGTTTCTCATGACATTTCTTCAGCCTCGATACTACTACCCTAGGTCAAGAGAATTAATATTAATTCTCTTGACCTAGCTACCACCCTTACCTGGCCAAGAAACGCCTAAGGAACCATGCCGTAGGGGAGGTGGCAGGTGGGGTGAAAGAGTGGGGAGAGGTGGAGGGATGGAGGAAACGGAGGGAGAGGTAGAGGTGGAGGGATGGAGAAATAGGGGAAGGAGAGATAGAGGTGGAGGGATGGAGGAAACGGGGGAGGGAGATGTAGAGGTGGAGGGATGGAGGAAACGGGGAAGGGAGAGATAGAGGTGGAAGGATGGAGGAAACGGGGGAGGGAGAGACAGAGGGAGAGAAGGGAGAGAGATGGAGGAGGGAGGAACACTGGAGGGAGGGAGAGTGTCATGCAGGTAGGAAAGTGTTTGGTAGGCAAAGGGTAAGGCAGGTCTGGGATGGGTAGGAAGGAGGGTGGTGGGGAAGGAGAAAGGGAGGGAGGGTAGACAGAAGGAGAAAGAGAAGATGGAAGCGGGGAAGAAGGAGGGGTGGAAAGGAAAGAAAAGGTGATGAGAGGAAGGTAGGAATATAGAAAGGAGAAAACTTATAGACGGATGGATGGAGGAAGGAAAGAAGGAAGAAGAGAAGGGATGGATGGAAAGAAGGAAGGACGGAGAGAAGGAAGGGATGGAAGGAAGGAAGGAAGAAGGGAAGGAAGGAAGAAGGGAAGGATGGAAGGAAGGAATGGAGGAGAGAAGGGAAGGATGGAAGGAAGGAAGGGAGGAGAGAAGGGAAGGGTGGAAGGAAGGAAGGAAGGAAGGAGAGAAGGGAGGGAAGGAAGGAAGGAGGAAAGGAAGGGATGCTGGTAAAGTAGGTGGGAGAGAGGGAAAGGAGGAGGAAAGTAGGGAAGGAGGGAGGAGAACTGCAAGGGGGAGGAGGAGGGAGATTAAGGAGTTCCGAGAAAGGGGCGAGAGAGAGAGAGAGAGAGATTAAATTACTGCCTATTAATTGCACGTGGCTCATTACGACTGACTCCCAATTTCTGCTGAGACCTAATCTTCCCATAGAACAAGCAACCGTCGAGTTAACAATCCAGGTCACTAATTCAGAGGTGGGGAGGCGTGAGAAGGGGAGAGGGAGGGAGGAGGGGGAAGGGGAGGGAAGAATGGAGCGTGGGGAAGGGGGAAGAAGGGAAGAGGGCGTAGGGGGAGGGAAGAAGGGAGAAGGAGAGAAGATAGGGAGGAAAGAGAGGGGGGAGAGAAGGATGCATACAAGGCAATGAGTAGGCACAATACAGTGATGGGAGAGAGAGAGAGAGAGAGAGAGAGAGAGTAAACGTAGAGAATAACCTAACAATGAGAGGGATGAGAGGGAGGGGGAGGGGAAGGAAGGAGAAGACGGGAGTGAGGCAAGGGAAGGCAGGGGGAGAGGATGAGGGGAGGG
>NC_137025.1:3007500-3172500 GCF_032717465.1 Coenobita brevimanus | reverse complement strand
CTCTCTCTCTCTCTCTCTCTCTCTCTCACTCACTTTAACTTGGAGATGTTCGTCCTTTTCCGGCCAATTTCCAGTATTTCGGAGGCAGAAGACAATAAGGCTCTATATCCTTTCCACAACACTTCTTCGTAACTAGTACTGTACCCTGCTGCAGTATCTCTGGTTACACGTCAGCATTCAAGATGGAGAGGTGCTAATTTTACGCCAACTCAAAGTGAACAGAGTATAGTTAATGTGGTTTTATTATTATTATTATTATCATCACCACATCATTATCACCATCATCATCATCATCATCATTATTTTCATCGTCGTCGTCGTTATTATTATTATTATTACTATTTGCCACGTATGAAGGAGTCAACACGCCTACAGCTCCCCTCCTTCCTCACGTCCCTCGTCAGGTAAAGGTAGAGACCCCTGGAGCGGTGGGGTGAAGGGTTAAGTGGTAGTGCTAAAACAATGGACTAGGTAGGTATTTACAGGTGGAAGGCCGAATCACCTGTCTGTAGTATAAGGTGTGTGTGGAATGGCGATGAGGTGAGGAGCGCTTATAAGGAGTTAGTACCTGTTAAGTAGTATCAGATTCCCTTCCAGTAGCATTACCTGGTCCTTAATTCCCTTCCAGTAGCATCATCTGTTCCTTAATTCCCTTCCAGTAGCATTATTTGTTCCTTAATTCCCTTCCAGTAGCCTTATCTGGTCCTTAATTCCCTTCCAGTAGCATCATCTGTTCCTTAATTCCCTTCCAGTAGCATCATCTGTTCCTTAATTCCCTTCCAGTAGCATTATTTGTTCCTTAATTCCCTTCCAGTAGCATTTGTTCCTTAATTCCCTTCCAGTAGCATTATTTGTTCCTTAATTCCCTTCCAGTAGCATTATTTGTTCCTTAATTCCCTTCCAGTAGCATTATTTGTCCCTTAATTCCCTTCCAGTAGCATCATCTGTTCCTTAATTTTCTTCCAGTAGCATTATTTGGTCCTTAATTCCCTTCCAGTAGCATTATCTGGTCCTTAATTCCCTTCCAGTAGCATTATTTGGTCCTTAATTCCCTTCCAGTAGCATTATTTGTTTAAAGTGGCAAACCTTTTAGTACGTAGGGTAACCACACAAACACGAAGCCTTCACAGAGAGCGCATACCTCAATACTATTTATGATTTACCCCTATAATCCCTCTTTACGGTTTCACACAGTCAGTTAATTCTGCATAGTCTTGTTGCAGAACCTCAGGAAGTGCATACCCCCGCCGACAACTGCAGGTATGATTGATTCCTACATCCTTCACCTCGAAATCTGATCACCTCTTCCTTCAACTACTGCCCAGGTATCCGCCAAACTCACTATTCTACTATTTCTACCACCTGACTATTTTATGCCAATTTAGATAGATTTTCGGAACTAGGGGGGGTTAATCATTGACCCCTCCACCGCTACAGGTCTAAGCTGCGGGAAATTATCTGGTTGTAGCAAGAAATGAATGTTAAAATACGTCACCGGATTGAAGAGATTAACAGTTCCATGTGGGGATTAAAAAAAAAAAAAAGTGGAGGGGGTGGAGGGTTGTGGAGGGGTATGGGTGGGAACAGGTGGTGGGGGTGGGATAGGGATGGGTGAATATATCCTGTGGACGCTATGAGAGGTGACGCTGGTGATGGGGAAAAAGGGTGGGGTTGGTGGAGATGGGTGGGTAGGGTGGTGGGACCGGGCGGGGAACGATACACCCTGTGAAATTGGTTCCTGTGCAAGGGGTGGCGACTACTGACCTCAAATTTTTCTCCAAGAAGAATATGGCGCAGAACGAGAGTCAGTCCTGTATATCTGGCATCTCACGACAAGAGAAAAAAGGTATAAAAATTAAAAAAATAAAATAATGGTGAATATTGGAATTTTTAAAGGCATAGGTACAAACTCAGTCTTCATCTGTTCCAAATTTCTGAACCGAAGAAATTAAACAGCTCAGTCATCTCTCCGCATCCAGCCTGGCCTTGATACAAAATGACAGCAGCGTGAGATAGCCCGCAGCGGACAGACAGGCACACAGACAGACAGACAGCCTTACGTTGCAGTCCCTGAGGTGAGATGACCCAGAAGTGAGGCTGTCTGCACGCGGTACGATACTTTTTCCCGCCCAGACAATTACACGTTAACCAAAATAATTCTCTTTCCGTGGTTTGGGCAAATGTAACAGATAAAAGTCGAACAGTTAAAACATATATTAAATTTGCAACGGAACCTCACAATGTTTTGTTGGCTTTAAAAATAATCTTGGGATAAAATTGGGTAAGATTTTCAAACTCGCTGACTGTACACAGAGCCCCGCTGCCGGACGTACGACCCTCGGCCTACTGAGAAGGATCATCGTATTTTTTTCTCTACATTATTTTCTCTCCCTCCCTCCCTCTCCTCCTCTCTTTAAGTACCCCCCCCCTCCCTCCGTATTCCTCCCTCTTGATCTCCCGTCTTTCCCTCTCCTTCCTTCACTCTTTCGTTTTTCTTCATTTATCTCAACAGTTAATTTACCATTTCTTAATCTTTCTCCTCTCGCATACCTCATATTTTTTCCGGGCATCTCTCTCTCTCTCTCTCTCTCTCCGCCTAGGGGAGTGGACAGTCCGCAATGTTGCTAGATCACTTGCAGAGCGACTGGGGAGGTGGAGGAAAGATGGGGGAGGGGACGGAGGGAAAAGAGAAGAAAGGAAGGATGGAGGGAGAGAAAGATGAAGAAGGAAGGAAGAAAAGTAGGAGGGAAAGGAAAAAGGGGAAGGGAGGGGAAAGGAGAAGGAAGGAATGACGGAAGGAGAGGAAGATGAAGAAGGAAGGAAGGTAAGGAAGGAAGGAAAGTAGGAGGGAAAGGAAAAAGTGGGGGAGGGGAAGGGAGGGAAAGGAAAAGGAAGGAAGGATGGAAGGAGAGTATGATGAAGGAAGTAAGGTCAGGAAGGAAAGTAGGAGGGAGAGGAAAAAGTGGGGGAGGAAAAGACAGGGAAAGGAGAAGGAAGGATGAAGGGAAGGAGAGAAAGATGAGAAGGAAGTAAGATAATGAAGGAAAGAAGAAAAGGAGGGAAGAAAGGAAGGCGGAGAGGATGAAGGGTGGACAGAGGAGAGGAGGAAAAAGAAAAGAAAAATGAAAAAAGAAATTATGATTAGAAAAAGGTGATGAGAAAAACTGAAGAAAAATAAAAAAAAAGATGAGAAGGAAATAAGTGAACAAAAAAAGAATAAATTAGAGGGAAGAATATGATAAATGGAAAAAATAAAGGAAGATGAGAGAGAGAGAGAGAGAGAGAGAGAGAGAGAGAGATGAATACCTGCTGTTCTTTCCATAACTGCAGACGTTATGGTACGAGAGGGAGGGAAAGGAGGGGAGAGAAGAGGAAGGCTGGACAGAAAAGATGGAAGGGAAGGAAGAGGAAAGAGGAAAGGAGAGGGAGAAGGGAGAAAAAAGATGGGGAAAGAGGGAGGCTAAGGAAAGGGGGAAACAAGACAAGACAATGGACACCTATGACAGCCGCACTCGCCCCTGTAGTACTGGAGAGAAAAAGATGCGATTATTTACCGGTCAATTCAGTACCTCAGTGAGCGAGTGAGCGAGTGACACAGTTAGCGACACCCACTGGATTTAGCCGCCTCTGTGGGTGCTGAAAAAAAAAATGAAGAAAGGAAGGGAGAAAGGGGATTGACAACAGGCGAGGGAGAGAAGGGGGAAGGGAGGGAAGGAGGGACGGGGAATGAGGACAGAAGGGAGAGAAGGAAGGAAACTCAAGTCAAGGGAGAGAGAGGGCGATGGAAAGGAAGGAAGGAGGGAAGGAAGAGGAATACGGAAAAAAATAGGAAAGGAAAGGGACAAGGCATAAAAATTAGGCAAAATGACGTAAGGATGAGAGAGAGAGAGAGAGAGAGAGAGAGAGAGAGAGAGAGAGAGAGAGAGAGAGAGAGAGAGAGAGAGAGAGAGAGAGAGAGAGAGAGAGAGAGAGGAGGCGTGAATCAAAATTGTAGGTCACTCATCGCACAAACCACATCCACAAGACAGAGAAAATCGCCAGACGTTACTAAGAGAATGTGAAGAAAATCGCCAAAAGTTACTAAGAAAATATGAAGAAAATCGCCAGACGTTACTAAGAAAATGTGAAGAAAATCCCAAGACGTCACTAAGAAAATATGAAGAAAATCCCAAGACGTTACTAAGAAAATGTGAAGAAAATTGTAAGACGTTACTAAGAAAATGTGAAGAAAATTGTAAGACGTTACTAAGAAAATGTGAAGAAAATTGTAAGACGTTACTAAGAAAATGTGAAGAAAATTGTAAGACGTTACTAAGAAAATGTGAAGAAAATTGTAAGACGTTACTAAGAAAATATGAAGAAAATCCCAAGACGTTACTAAGAAAATATGAAGAAAATCCCAAGACGTTACTAAGAAAATATGAAGAAAATCCCAAGACGTTACTAAGAAAATGTGAAGAAAATCAAGTTACTAAGAAAATGTGAAGAAAATCGCAAAGACGTTACTAAGAAAAAAATTATCTTTCATCGCTTAGAATAATATAATAATTTTTGCGTAAGTGAAAAAAATGTCTTACGCTGATATAATAATTTTTTGCGTAACTAAGAAAAAAAATTGTTTCGTTGATGAGAATAAAACCGTGACGTCACCATCTATAAAAATAAAAATAAAAATAAATTATATAATCGAAATTTTCCTTTTGACAGATAAAAATAATTTGTAGTTAAGAATTACGAGAACCATATTAAGATAATTATTATAAAATATGTGGGCAAAAAATAAAATCGTTCAGTCAGCAGTCAACCAGAAAAAATCGTCTATCTCCATGCAAATAACAGTAATAATAATAATAATAATAATAATAATAATACAAATAATAATAATAATAATAATAATAATAACTTGGAATAATGATGAAGGGGGGTTGGGTGGGGGGAAAGGGGGCTTGAAGTAATGGACATGGAATCCAGGGTGACAGCATACCTCTCTCTCTCTCTCAATAACGCACCCTTAGCCACCAGTTACATTTTAATAGCCCTGTCCTCGCTCACACAAGGTCGCTCAAGCCACAAAACTGAATAAACTCTACGCATTTTCACCGCCTCATTTCACCGACGTCACCCCACCAAAATACCACTTCAGGATGTCTTTTGTAATTCGTTCTTTCTAACACAAGACCATTTCAGTCAGCCCAGGAGAGACCACTTACAGGAAATGGGCTAAAAACAAAGACCACTTGGATTTTTATACACTATTTTCACTGCCGCCAAAGCCACAGACGACACGTGCCCAGCTGGTAGATTAGGCCCACACAACATACCACGCATCTTCTTACCTGCGGTCGACGGGTGTGCTTGGTGAGGCGGACAGGGGTTAAGCAAGAGCAAAAACAGCACAACAACAACCACTGGAGCCAAACAATTACATTCAACTTAGGTAAGATCTCACGTAAAAAGGAAATTACAATCATCATAAGTTCATCCGTCCAGTACCAAAACGCCTCTTTAGCTTATTTCTCCCCCCATCAAACAGTTTTATGCAGATTATGGCAAACCTCGAAAAGCGAAAGGTTAAGGGTTACGTCTAGCTGGGTTAAGTTAGGTTGGACTGAGTTATATTCAATTACAGAAGACGGGTTAATGTTGGATTGGGCTGGGTTGGTTGGGTTGGGTTGGGTTGGGTTGGGTTGAGTTGGGTTAGGTTGGGTTGGGTTGGGTTGGGTTGGGTTGGGTTAGGTTGGGTTGGGTTGGGTTGGGTTGGGTTGGGTTAGGTTGGGTTGGGTTGGGTTGGGTTGGGTTAGGTTGGGTTGGGTTGTTGGGTTGGGTTGGGTTGGGCTGGGTTGGGTTGGGTTGGGCTGGGTTAGGTTGCGTTGGGTTGGATTGGGTGGGGTTGGGTGGGGTTGGGTGGGGTGGGGTTGGTCGGCAAAATCAGAATAGGTTACGTTAGGTCAAGTTATAGGGAAGGGAAGGTTAGATTAATATAGGTTAGATTACAGTGAATTAGGGGAGTTAGGCAAGGTTAGGGTAGGGTATAGGGTAGGGAGGGATACGTTTGGCTGAGGGTAAGTTAGGTCAAGCGAGGTTAGGGCAGAGTAGGCTGGGTTAGATTAGGTCAACTTGGGTTAATTGGAATGCTAGAGGTAAAATGACAGACAGCGTTGATTCATGTACAGCACTAGACCTCTCCCTTCTCCCCACACCCCCTCCCATCCACACTTACCTAACCTCCCCCTCCATCCCTCCCTCTCTCCCTCCCTTCCCCCCTTCTCTCTCTCCCTCCCTCCTCTCCCCCTCCCTCCCCCTCCACTTGCCACCCCAGAAATAGACTTACACAAGTGGTATTTTGAGGAGTGGGGAGGGGAGGGAGGGAAGAGGCGAGGGGAGGGGGGGGAAAGAGGGAGGAGACAGATATGGTGAGGGGAGGGGGAAGGGGGAGAAGGAAGGGAGCTAGGAGACATGGAGGGAGGAAGAGGGGAGGGGGAGAGGGGACACAGAGAAGGGAGAGGAGGGGAGGGGAGAGGGAGGGGAGAAGAGAGGAAGGAAAGAGAGAGGAGACAAGAGGAACGGGAAAGGAAGAAATGGAGGAAGACATTGAAGACAGGCAGAGAGCAGAGAGGAGGAAAAAAGGAGAGAGAGAGAGAGAGAGAGAGAGAGAAATGAGGAGGGTGTGACAATCAGAGCAGGTTAGAAGTAGAGGGAAGGAGAGAGGGAGGAGGAGGGGAAGGGATGGAGGGAGAGAGGTGGTCAAGTTTTTACTAGTGGGGAGGTAGGGGAGGAAGGGGGAGGGGAGGGGAGGGGGAGGAATGGAGGGAATGACAAGCCAGGAGAGGATATTCATGAAAGAAATGTGAACTGGAGAAAAGGGGGAAGGAATGAGAGAGAGAGAGAGAGAGAGAGAGAGAGAGAGAGGTAGCGTGCTTAGAAACGACAGATGTACAATGATCGTACGGCCTAACCTTTGACCCTACCCTGTGGCCTTGACTTTTGACTGGCTGTTCCCAAAATCGAAAAATTTCACCCTCACCTTACCCTCCACCCATCCACCAAGTAGGGTTCAAATCGGATCAAGACTTTAAACTGACCTTATCAAATGACACAGACCTTTGATATATCGTTCTAAAATTAGCTACGTCATCCTTAACTAACCTTCAACCCTTTCACCAGCCCTGAGCCAAATCGTTCTTGTCTTGCGAACTTTCCTTCAAATTTACCCCTCAAAATTGAATCACAACACCTTTCCTTGCCTTCAACCCATCCACCAGGTTCGGCCAAAATCGGAACAAGTCTCCCGCTGATTTTGACCAGTGACTTATGACCTTCTTTGGCCAAATGTTATATCACCTGTTCCACATTTGGCGCAGTTCCATCCAATATATAGTCCTCACATGACCAATCAAGCTTTAACTACAAAAATCAGACTTACGGATAACTGATAATACAATGTGGGTCAAGTTTACAGTATATAGTAATAAATAATAAACCTATCTTACGAAGTCTGCAAATGGGAGACGCGCGGAAGCTCCATTTTATCAGAGTTTACCTTAATTACGTGGATAGAAAACTAGAGCGCGTCAAAGAAAACTGGTCCATTTTGAAGGGAAGCTTGTTTGTTTCTCTTCAACTCTAAGGACACGTCTACCTCACAGAAAATTAAGACCTAAGACCCTCTGTGCATATTAAACTCTAGAAAATACTGCTGATGCTAAAACTGATGAAGTTAAACATCTTGCAAGCCTATTCAAAGCTGACTAAACATTCTACATTCATATTCAAAGCTGAGATGGTCAAAAGAAAAAAGAAAGGCAAAGAAAACGAAACTGTCCTCGAGGTGTAAGAGGTTAAAATATCTATGAAGGTTCGGGATGTTTTTTTCTTTTTTTAAATTATGGTCTCTGCTCTTTCTAGCGTAAAAGTATGAACTGTATTTTCGTGGGAGTATGCGGTGAATATATCTCCTTTCACGAGTATACTCTATATCTCCATTTGACACGCCAATATTTGTTTAAGAGGTATATTTCTTGGTAGTGACAATATATAAAGGATTAAAAAACGATGGAACTGTCCCTTTTTCTTTGAGAGAGTGTGGTTTCTTGCACTGATTTTTAGCGGAGAGAGAGAGAGAGAGAGAGAGAGAGAGAGAGAGAGAGAGAGAGAGAGAGAGAGAGAGGTCTAATCAAGTAAATGGTCTAAATAGGTCAATGTTAATATAGTTTGTATGACTGATGACCTCGTTAAGGACAAGAGCGGCTGTGTAGGGGTGAGGCGGTGGTGTTGATGATGATGATGGATGAGAGGGGGTGGGGAATGGGGGGGGAGGGAAGGGGATATATAAGGAAGACTGGAAGGGTGTGGTGAGAGAGAGAGAGAGAGAGAACCGAGGGGAAGGTCAGGCATACTCACCAGGGGGTATACGTCTTTCCCTCACACACACACACACACACACACACACACACACACACACACACACACACACACACACACACACACACACAGCGGGCCTACACTCAATCCTCCCACCTTTCACCAACCACACTTTTTACGCCGAGATCCTTGTATCTGATTTACTACGGCAAGAGGTGGTATAGTAGTGGACAGACAGCCGCTCCTACCGTCAACGAGGAGTACGTAACCAGACACAGGAGCCGATTTAGCGTGCATTTACACTGCCTTGCCGCTTTACACCAGCCCAGTATTTCTAATGTAAATTGACAGTAACGTGGAGGGAACGTGTGTTGAGTTTACACTGAATATAAGCACACGTGACCAATTTTTCTCTTCGTTCGGGGTTCCTTATTCTTTACTCTCTCTCTCTCTCTCTCTCTCTCACTGATGATGACGTGATATGGCCCAAAAAAAGACGGAGGGTATGGATATGAGATCAGCTTTCACCAACCCTACTATAGATGATTCAGGGACTTATACAACAACCAAAATTATCACACACAGACAACCACCACCCTCGCCTATAAGCTGACCAAATAATATGAAAAAAAAAAAAAAGTGGATGGAATGAATGCAGATAGATAGATAAATAGACAGATAAAGATACACAGAGAGACAGACATATGGAAAAGTGTTGTTGCTTCTCAAACTGAATCGAGAGAGAGAGAGAGAGAGAGAGAGAGAGAGAGAGAGAGAGAGAGAGAGAGAGAGAGAGAGAGGTGTCTCAAACCGTATCAAGAGGGTTGGCATAGATTTCCAAATCTGATAATATTATAAGCTGGCTTTCTCTTGTTTTGCATAGTGTGTGTGTGTGTGTGTGTGTGTGTTTTTTTTAAGTGTGGGTAAAATTCAACACTTGATTTTCGCTCCTGATTCATCGTACCAATAATAATAATAATAATAATAATAATAGCAGTAATCGTAGTAGTAGTAGTAGTAGTAGTAGTAGTAACACTAACAAGACAGCAACAATAAAAACAAAAACAATAAAAACAACAACAATAATAATAATAATAATAATAATAATAATAATACACAAGTTCAACTATAAAAATACCACCCTGAGTGACTTCATTTGCATACCGTATACATTTTTTTTTTTTTTTGCGAATCCACGTATTCTCAAATAAACATACGTAAACACAGAGAGCAATGAACCAAGCATGAGATCAGCGAGCCAAAAGTAAGATCAGTGAGCAAGAGTAAGATCAGTGAGAAAGAGTAAAATCGGCGACAAAAGTGAGCTCAGCGGGGATAGAGTGAGATCAGTGAGCCAAGACTAGATCAATGAGCCAAGAGTGAGATGAGTGAGTGAACTGGCATCACCGGAGTGAGAAGAGTGAGTAACGAGGAAGATTAGATAGTCAAGAGTCAGATCAGTGAGCCAAGATTAAGATCAGTGTGATAATAAGCGCAAGATAGTGAGATGAGATGATTGTTACAGCCCTTCTACCTTAACTTGGCCCAGATTTTCCTTTCGCGGCCTGTTTCACGTAGCTCAGTGGATGAAAAATACAATAACTACGGCTCTACATCCTTTCCATAGAACTTCCTCGTGACTAGCATCATACGTCAGTGTTAACATATCGCTACAACTGATTCACGATGGAGAGAGGTCAATTTTTGGCCAGGTTCGAGTAAAAGGAGTATAGCATCATATTCCAATGTTAGTCATGACCCAGTAAAGAAAAAGCAGAGATGGCACACTGGTAATTTCAGTCCAAGTTGGAGTAGAAGGGGTATAGGATTAGTTAGCCAAGTGTATGGAGTGGACTGTAGGCTTTAACCTTTCACTCTCCATGCATTAAAAAACACCTGAAATCCTGGCATTAGAAAAAAATAAAACTAATAATAATAATAATAATAATAATAATAATAAAGTTAGTAATTAAATATAAAAAATATAGGATGTCACTGTTTATACCATTTCAACATAATTACGATTTAGATAGATGGATAGATAGACAGATAGGCTCGTCACCCCAGCCGTACTCTTCCAGCAGTACCCGGAAACAGTAAGGGTGGATGTTCGCGTTAATATTAATTGCCATCATTAAACTGTTACCATTTTGCATCTGACTAATTATATGCTTCTGACAGCCTCCTCTACTCCCTCGCCCTGCTCACAACTTTCATTTTTGTGTATAAAGTTCTGATAATAAGCAGTGATGTGCGTGTAGTTCTTTTTAAACATTATCATCATCGTCATTATCATCATCATCATTAACATCATCATCAACCCTGGAACTGTCTCCTTCTGTCTGTATTACCCACTTCCTATGATCTCCGTACTTTCAAACGCAGTGTGTCCAGGCATCTCGAAACGAACGGATCTTGAATTTGACTCTCTCTCTCTCTCTCTCTCTCTCTCTCTCTCTTTTGAAGGAAAGGTTTGCAGGCTCCTGGCTTTTGGTTCCCTCTTCCTTGCATAAAAAAAACAAAATCATTATCATCAACTTTATGAGAATTAATTTAAGACTTCTGAACGTGCAGGTAATTTTAGCCGTACACGTCACCACGTCCTCGATTCAAAGCGACCTGACGTTAACCCGGGAAAAGAACACAAGGAAGGCACCGTGCACTTCACCTGATGCAACGTGATCATTAGTATGCAACATGGTCTATATTATAAGTATATGCAAAGGTAAGGGTATATATCTTAATAATGCACGGTTGTTGACTTTACCGGTAATCTGACGGAGAAAACGCGAGCATTGGGTGATTTTATGCTGAACATTTACATACGCATCCCTAAACTTATTTTACGGAACTGTCCCTGTATAATATTTAGAGTTTATTCACACGTACAATCGGGGACAACAGTTCGCCTAATATTCCACTTCTCTTTTACGTTCTCATCCTCTAGCTTCAGCCTGCAGTTCACCGAGTTCACACTTGAGCCTGGGGTAACACGAGAATAACATCTTTCGGCTAATTTTCCTATGCTAAGAGAGGCTTGGTTGATTGCTCTACATATTAGCAACATATTAGGCTGTTTGTTTTTGCGTTTTTTCATACATGTGGACATACGTATACTCTTATTTGGAATTCAGGGCAAGTATGAATATTTATTTGAATATTTTCAGAGCAGACTCCTCTCCCCCCCCCCCATCCCAGTGAGATGCCTTCCCGTACGCTATTAGGCCCGTAATTAAGGAACCCATCATACAAGGCTGTAATTACCACACATTCACAATCATATACGCAACGATGGATATAATGTAAAAAATAGGACTGCCAAAATATATTGGTGCACGAGATGAGAAATTCCGGGAACTCTTGCACATAGCTCTAGGCTTCTATATCTCATGGCCGAGTGGATAGCGTGCCGACTTGGTGATCTGACAGGTCGAGGTGCGTGGGTTCGAGTCCCGGCCTAGACAACAAAATTCAAAAACCCTTTCAGACTGGTTTCGTGTTTTTTATATATATTTGCTACCTAAAGACGGTTTTCTCCACCGCTAACGAGATTTTTCGAATTAGAGGGATTAGATATTGTCTTCATTAACCACTTCACTAACAAGGGGTCTTTTGAAAGGTGAATAAAATCGTCTGGAGAAAAGAAGTCATTGGATTTATGGTGTTACGTAAGGATCGTGGTTCTTGTTATAGCCCAACCCAGTGGACTGCAGGATGAGACTGGCCCCTCTCCTGTAGTCCACCATCCTCCTTTTGGGGGTTAGGGAGGGAGATGAGGGATGTCTATATAACCAGGCAGTAGCGCCACCTGGTTATATCAGTGCCACCACGTGAAGGCGTCCCTCTCCTGCACACCCAATCTATACAATACGTCATGGGATTCAACACACACACACACACACACACACACACACATACAGAGAGAGAGAGAGAGAGAGAGAGAGACCCCACAAAACCATTACCCTACACATCAAAACAATCAAACTTTACATAACAAGGAAGACTACTAACACAGATCAAAGCCACAGTATCATCCAAAAAGGTAAATAAATACACTCAATATAACAGTGTACAAATTAAAACTATCCACAAATAAAACCAATAAAAATCAGAGCTAAATAAAGACAACATTAATCGGCATATACAAAAATACAGAGAAATACATAATAAATAAAGGAAATAAATACAGCGGACAATAACTGACGTGAAAATAACTCAAATACATAAAGGTAATGATAGGCAATAACCAATCTTTACTAAATGGATACCGTACGTATTTAATAAAGAATGAAAGTGGAGGGGTATATGAGAGAAGGGGGGAGTGAAATGGGGGGGAGGGCAGCGAAATGGCGGGGGACAGGGCAACGTGGAGGCGATTTGTTTGTGGCCACCCAGTATGGGATAAAGGCGTCTGGCAATAAACAGACAGATAAACAGAAGCTGCCAACAACTACGGTGCAAATAAAACAAAGAAAATAAACAAAACAATCTAACATCAGCTAATAAATGAAAAACAACAGGAAACAGCACAAAAAATCAATTAAAAAAAAACACAAAAAAAAATCTACCACCAGACCAAAAAAAAGAAAATACAGAATTCGAAATAGTAGAAGTAGTAGTAGTAGTAGTAGTAGTAGTGGTAGTAGCAGCAGCAGAAGAAGAAGAAAAAGAAGAAGAAGTAGTAGTAGTAGTAGCAGTAGTAGTAGTAGTAGTAGTAGTAGTAATAATAATAATAATAATAATAATAATAAGTAAATAAATAAAGATAAATAAATAAATCTGGTCAGGTGCGGGGTTCAAACCAAAACTGGGCATCATTCAAGCCATCACCCAGTCCTCATACAGGCGGGTCCGGTCCATCTCCCGGTACGTCACCAGCCCGGACCGGTCACTTGAACCCGCTTATCATCGCCCTTAGCAAATTCACTGCAGTCGAGTTGCGTATATATTTTTTTTCTTCCAGGAGGGTCCAAGTTGGACTAAGTTGGTTTAAAAATAGACTAGGGTTATGCGCGATCATCCTAGGAATAAATCAATGTATGGAGAGACATTGACGAATAAGGAAGTGATGGAGCGTTGTGGTGCGAATGTAGATGTGATGGAAAGCGTTACAAGTACCGTACACTGAGGTGGTTTGGTCATGTGGAGAGGATGGAGAAGGAGAGACTAACGAGAAGAGTGTATGTGATTGAGGTGGACGGGGGTAAGAGGGAGGGGGAGACCGAGGATGAGATGGAGGGATGGATCAGAGAGGTATATGAGAGAGGAGTGACAGTTGGGTGTAGGGCAGCGAATGGGTGGGGACAGGGCGACATGGAGGCGATTTGTTTGTGTCCACCTTTTACGAAATTAAATAAATAAATGACTATGCACTGTGCCGTAATACTTATACTTTTGAAATATTAGGTCCGGTACTATTTAAAATTTTGAAATTCCCGGAGACCGTAAAATCATCTACCGGGTTGTTACGTGTATTTAAAAAGCAGTTTGTACGTGAGATAATATGGGAGTAATTACCTGATGGGCTGAATGTCTAATAAAACCAATTACCGAAACGCAAATATCATTACGTGTTACCGGAAACTAATTAGGCTACGATAACACCTAATTACTCTACCCCTAAGTACACCTATCCTTACCTGGAGCGAAAACTGGGGATAGATGAAGCTAGGGGTACGCAGGATAAGGATGGACTGAGGGATGGTTAAGGACACGAGTGGATAGGAAGTACTTGGAGACGGAGCGATGGCGGCAACCACCCTCACCCCACGAGAGTCGCTGGGACACTGAAGGGAATGACTGTGTGACTGGGAGTGGGAAATGCAGTTAAGGTGTCACATATTACTATACCTGTCCTCCGTCTCTCCCCTCCTCCCTCCCTCCCCAACCTCTCCCTCCCTCTCCCCTACCTCTCCCTCCTTTCTTCTCACATCTTTCCTTCTTTCCTGAGTTTTCTCCTTCTCTCCTTTCTGAACTTGCTTTCTCCTACCTCTTTCCTTTACTTTCTTCCCTCCTCTCACTTCCTGCTTCCTCTGCCTCATCCACCTAATCTTCCTCCTCCTTCCTCTGTCTCTTCCATCTAATCTTCCTCTCCTCCCTCTTTCTCTCCTTCCTCCTTTTCTTAATTATATTTCTTTTTACTCTTTTCATGTTGTCCTGTTTTTCTTTCGTTTTTTTTTTTCTTTCCTCCTTTCTGTCCCTCCTCTCCCTCCTTCCTCTTCCCTCCTCCTTTCTCCCCTCCCTCTCCACCTCCCCACTTAATTCTTCTTCTCTTCATTATTTCTCTTCCACACAGTATCTTATTCTTCGTCTTCTTCTTCCTTTCTTTCCTCCTTCCTTCCCTTCAGTACCTCCCCCCTAACTTCTTTACTCTTCTTTCTTATTTCCATATCTTTCATCTATACTCTCTTCCTCCCTCCCTCTCTCCTTCCATCCTTCCTTCCTTCCAACCTTCCTTTTATCTTTACCAACCTACCTTCTATCGTTCCTTAGCTACTTTTTGTTTTTTATCTCATCAAATACTGCAATTCATCCCTCTCTCTCTCTCTCTCTCTCTCTCTCTCTCTCTCTCTCTCTCTCTCTCTCACTTTCACTCTAATGATAATTACTAAAGAATTATATGGCTAATTAAAAAGATGTATGGGAGGAGGTGAAAGTGGTAATGTGTTTATTATGAGAGAGAGAGAGAGAGAGAGAGAGAGAGAGAGACAGACAGACAGACAGACAGACAGACAGAGACTATACGGTCAATCCTTTACAATTCCTAGAACCCTTGCCTATTCGTTTTTGTTGTTGTTGTTGCTTGTTATTGTTGATGTTCTAAGGTCATCAAAACGTGAACCCTGTGGACTGCAGGCTGAAGCTATCTTTTTCCTGAAGTCCACCATCATCCATTCGGAGGACAGGGATAGATAGATAGATATAGACAGATAGATAGATAGACAGATTGACAGACAGATAGATAGATAGATAGATAGACAGATAGATGGGTAGATAGATAGAAAGACAGACAAACGGGTAAATAGATATAGACAGAACTGGACAGGGTAGGCGCTCGGTTTGACGGTACCCCCACGTGAAGGCGTCCCTCTAATTTACAGTCTACCTTACCCCTCCTTAGTAGAGAGTTCCGGCCAGCATATTTAGGCAATTTAGACATCACATTTTTTTCTTCTAGGATGATTGTCTTTATGATACAGAAAACCCTAACTTAACCTAACCTAACTTAACCTAACCTAACTTAACCTAACCAAACCTAACTTAACCTAACCTAACTTAACCTAACCTAACTTAACCTAACCAAACCTAACTTAACCTAACTTAACCTAACCTAACTTAACCTAACCTAACTTAACCTAACCAAACCTAACTTAACTTAACCTAACCTAACCAAACCTAACCTAACCTAACCTAACTTAACCTAGCCAAACCTAACCTAACCTAACCTAACCTAACCTAACTTAACCTAACCAAACCTAACTTAACCTAACCAAACCTAACCTAACCAAACCTAACTTAACCTAACTTAACCTAGCCAAACCTAACCTAACCTAACCTAACCTAACTTAACCTAACCTAACTTAACCTAACCAAACCTAACTTAACCTAACCAAACCTAACCTAACCTAACCTAACTTAACCTAGCCAAACCTAACCTAACCTAACCTAACTTAACCTAGCCAAACCTAACCTAACCTAACCTAACTTAACCTAACCTAACTTAACCTAGCCAAACCTAACTTAACCTAACCTAACCTAACCTAACCTAACCTAACTTAACCTAGCCAAACCTAACCTAACCTAACCTAACTTAACCTAGCCAAACCTAACCTAACCTAACCCAACCTAACCTAACCTAGACTAACCTAATCTACACCTTCCTGGGAAAGAATAAGCGCCCAAATCGATTATAGTACGGAAATACGGTATGTGGTCACTTCACTATAATTCTCTCTCTCTCTCTCTCTCTCAACTGCCCGTTCTTCGTGGTCCAGCAGCCCTCCTCCTACGCGCTACAAATCCCTTCGCATGTCACCACTTCGGCGCTAACACCCACCGTCCATACTGAATACACGCTAGGGCTGTCTCATGAAGGGCCGATGTATTGGTGTTAATGAAGGTGTTTTTTTACAACAGTTTGGTAGTCTTGTTGGAAAGTAGTATTATATGGCTGAATGAGATATGATTAATTTACGCCCTTTCTGATGGGAGAATTTAGGATTGGATGATAGATAGATAAATAGACAGACAGATAGATAGATAGACAGATAGATAAAAGATACAGATAGATGACAGGTAAAGACAGACACACAGATAGATAAAAAGTTATTAGATAGATAGAGACAAATAAGAGAAGAGAGACAGACAGACAGACAGACACAGATAAGGAGAGACAGACAATTAGACAGACAGGCAGACAGACAGCAGCCCTCATGAATGCAAAACAAACAATTAGGAGAAAGTGCGCACAAATTACCCTATTAGAGAGAGAGAGAGAGAGAGAGAGAGCAGCCAGTCACGTAACGCCACTTAAAATTGTTACAAATACTAATACTATATAATTTGCCTATTTTTTCCTGTGATTTAATATTGCCTATTTTCTCACACCTATTATAACATTTTTTTTCTTTTTTCATTTTCTTTTTTTTCCCTTCAATTGAGCCTTCCCTAATTCAGCTTTTCTGTGTAATTATTTAACCATCTGCTATTACTTTATGTTTCTCTTTCTATCCCTTTCTCTCTCTCTCTCTCTCTCTCTCCACCTCATCCTTCGAGTCTCCTCTACTCCTACACCTCATCCTCGGTCTTCCCTTCCATTATTGTCCAATCACCTCCCTTTCTCTTCACTTCACTATTCCTCGTCCCATTTCCCCATCATATATCCATTCACCACACACACACACACACACACACACACACACACACACACACACACACACACACACACACTTCACTTTGCTTCCATTAACTGACGGGAACCCTACACGTGGTGGCGTTGTGCATGCTGGGTGTGGCATCTGCGGCGTCCACCCGAGCGCCAAACTTCCCCATATTTCCCTGCACCTCGCCGTGAGAAGGGCCCTGGTGAGGCGCTGTGTACTACAGGCGGGTGCCACATCGCCTACACACACACACACACACACACACACACACACACACAGAGTGTGTGTGTGTGTGTGTGTGTGTGTGTGTGTGTGTGTGTGTGTGTGTGTGTGTGTGTGTGTGTGTGTGTGTACAAAAAAACGGAAACAACTCGTACGAAAGTGAAATATAATCTTCGTAATATTCTCCGGCAAAATAATTACCCCATTCATAGGTGGGAAGTGACGACAACAATAAAGATGCTTAAGATGATGATGATGACAACGATGATGATGATGATATTACTGACCTCACAAACCCACATCAAGAGGGTGACAAATATTTTCCGAATCAGGAGTTTTGCTTCCTATCCCAGCTAACACCAGGCGACTTTATTATTGATTATTTTATTTAGAATCTTTATTTACTATTTAACTTCTTTATTTACATCAGAAACCCGTCGATTTCAAAGTTAAAACGATTAACAGAAAACGGACATAACTCATCAAAGAAAAAGATCAAATTTTTAGGTAAACTTAACCAATTTATCCCTCTCCCAACGAACCTACTGCTACCCCAAAATCCACAAGAAGAAAGAGAAGAAACCATTGCTATGTTTTTCTTTACTTACTCCATACCAATTATTTCCTCCACATTTGCTCTATTGATCTGTTTTCTTCCCCTGATCCTATTCTGTATTCTTCTTACCATTACGTATTAACTTCAATCTTGTTCCCGTTTTCCTCTTCCTTTATCCATAGCTACTTCTCCTTCGATCTTGATTCTTCACTTTCATACAATAAGATTCTTTCAAACAGATAGGCAGATAGATACATACATACATAGTGATAGATAGATATACATATAGTCTGACAGATCAACAGACACACAGACAGACAGACAGGTAGATGACTTGACGAAGGACGAGAGGGCAAATTAAGAATAAGCAATGATAGATAGATAAATATATTGACTGAATGAATGATAGATATACAGACAGACAGATAGATAGATAGATAGATAGACAGATAGACAAACAGACGGACACAAGGGAAAAAAAACACAAGGATGAATGAATAGAAGAAGGATGCATGGATGAATGAAAACAGTGAAAGAAAGAATGGATGAAATGGGAAAAGGATCTCTCTCTCTCTCTCTCTCTCTCCACCACAACAATCCAGGTCAACCACTTGGTATTCCTGTCCCATTCGTCCTACCCCCCCCCCTCCAACCACCACCACCACCCACACCACAACCCCCCTCCCGCCTCCCCTTCCCCCACGCCACAACTCCCTCCCCCCCCCGGCCCCTCTCTTCCCACACACCACCTCAAAAATAAACTAAAAAAATGTTATTTTTCTGAACACTAATGAAAAAATATATTCGAATTTTTGGGACGAGAGAAATATTTTGTTTCCATAAATAACTAGGATATTTATTATTTATTTATTTATTTACTTGGTTATTTATTTACGACTGGCTTGAGATAATACAGTGATTTTTTGTAACATTTTGATAGTGATCGATAGACAGACAGGCAGATAGATGTAGATAGATATATCGAGATAGACAAACTAATAGAGAAGCTGACAGATATAGAAAGAGAGACAGACAGGCAAGCAGACAGACAGACAGATAGACAGACAGATAGATATAGATAAAGACACGGACAGACAGGCAAGCAGATAGATAGACAGACAGACAAACAGACAGACAGATAGATAGAGATAGAGATAGACAGATATGATCGCTGTCAATACCTGTAGAGAGGAGACCATACACACATACACACACACACACACACACACACACACACACACACACACACACACACACACCAAAAAAAAGCTAATGATTTTGAGGAAAAAAATGCATTAGTGATGAGAGAGAGAGAGAGAGAGAGAGAGAGAGAGAGAGAGAGAGAGAGAGAGAGAGAGAGAGAGATGCACAAGAAACTCATATGGGTGTATCCTATGTATTATAAGGATGGCACAGTCTGCTGGTGTGGGCGTAGGGCAAATGGAGTAGGGGGTGACTAAATGCCGTAGGACAGACACTGATAACACTAAGCCGTCCCCGCAAAACAAAAGAAATCGACCGGTGGAGAGGCAGAGATGCGCTATGTATGTACCAGCCTCGGTATTATTGATTCTGGGAAGGATATTAAAAAAAATGGTTTATTGAAAAGATTAGAATTTGAGTAACGCTTCTGTATACATCGTTTCTAAAAAATAAATACATAAATAAAACTACTAAAAAAAGAAAATTTGCATATATGGTCTCTCTCTCTCTCTCTCTCTAGTGATGGAGAGGGGCGCCTTCACGCGGTGGCACCCATATCAACGAGCTTCTTCGCCGCCCGGTTATCCAAACGTCCCCCAACTCCCTATCCATCTCCCGAAAGGAAGACGGTGGACTGCAGGAGGAGGGCAAGTCAAGCCTGCAGTGTACCGGGTTCACGTTCACATGAGCCTGGGGTTAAACCTGATATATAGTCCTGTGAGGCAGCGTAACAAAGTACAGGCAAATTTATGTCTGACTTTATTGGACCTGGTTGACTGATCTCTCACTGAATGGACTCTTCTGTTTCAGCTTGAGGGGATGCGGGTGCCACTGAAACCTGAATATGGTTATCAGTGACGTGACTCCAGAGAAACACAAGACCTGACTGCCAAGGTGATTCGGAAACATGACTGTCTGTATAACTGCCTAGGAGATGATGATGATGATGATGTCTGTATAACTGCCTAGGAGATGATGATGATGTCTGTATAACTGCCTAGGAGATGATGATGATGATGATGTCTGTATAACTGCCTAGGAGATGATGATGATGATGATGTCTGTATAACTGCCTAGGAGATGATGATGATGATGATGATGATGATGATGATGATGATGATGATGATGTGGGGGAAGGTAACAACTGCTTAACTACGGTATAATATGGTGCTGGTCACGAAGAAGTGCTATGGAAAAGATACAGAGCTACAGAATGGTCCTCTTCTATAAAGCTACGGAAAATAAGGTGCAAAAGGATGAAAATCTCTACCGGTATTTTCTTAAACTGAATGAACAATACAATAGGCTTCGTGACAGGCCCGAGGCTAACGAAATTCAAATTCTCACTCTGTCCTTACCAATAAAAAAACATGAACAGGGAGAAACCAAGTACCCATTACTCTCATATACCTTGCGTTGGGGTAGAAAATATGCCTCCCGTGAGAGTATTATCATCTTTACGACTGGAGAAAAAAAAAAAAAAAAAAAAGGCGGGAAAACAACAAAAAACGGGAACCAATGGGAGGGGTAACCATAGGAGAAACTGGCTGGTGGGACGAAGGGCGGGGTATTAGGCTAAGTCGATATGTTAAAACTGTCCTCAAAAGCTGGGTTACGTGCTTGTGCGGTCTGTGGTGGGGGAGGGTTACAGACCGACGTGAGGTAGAGAGGGAGGGAGGTACAGGGAGGGACGGAGAAGAGGACAATATGAGGGAAAAGGGAGAGAAAATAGAGGAGGCGGGGAGGAAGGATTGGATATTACGAAAAGAAGCGCTGTAACAAAGGGGTATAACCATGCAGACTTGGTTAGATAAATGAAGGAAGGAATAATGAAGAATTAGCACCAAACCATAACTAGGCTATATGGCACTACAGGAGTATAGGGAAAATAAAGGCCAGAAGAAACACGGAAATATCAAGGAGAGGTAGGACAGAAGAGCAGAAGAGGACAGTCAGGAGAAACAATACGGAGGCCAGTAAGACTCGAGACAAAAAGGCCCCATTGAGTCGCCTCTTCCAACAAGCAGGAATACTGGGGAAATATTCTTTACCTCTCTTCCCACGGGTGACAGAAGAAGAGGACAGTTAGAAGGAAAAAAATGGGAAACAAAAAAATGCCCCTTCTGATCGCCTCTTACGACAAATAGACATACAGTACTAGGGAAGTACAGTATATAGTCTTTATTCCTCCCTTCTCCTGAGGGAAAGGCAATAGCAGATAAGTATAGCAATTTTGGCCCATGACATTAGCAGAATGGCTTGCTAACGTATGTGTACAGTAGTTAGGTATATATTCCGGCATAAATACATGGAAGATTACAGCCATAGACCGATAGACACAGATAGATAGACAGATAAAGCTAATGAAGACTATCAGACCCCTCCAGTTCGGAAAGTCTCTCCCGAACTGACTAAAAATCGCCTGACGTGGCATAAAATACAACGTTATTAGTTCTCGTTCAAAATGTTCATCGACAAATGTTCTTAATCTTTTTCAAGCAGCGACTTACTCTACGCTGAAGAACACCGTCTGACGTCACCCGAAATAAAATATACAGAGTTCGTAAATAGCCGCAAAAGACTTCGGTGAATCTTATATAACGTCTTCGAACGAAATATAAATATTCAAGAGCTGCCCCTGCCACCGTCGGGATTGAACTCGCGACCTTCCGACTCCCAGTACGCTGCCCTAACCACCACACCACCACCTAAATTAATACTTGCGGGAGGTAGTGGAACAGGAGTTTTTTATTTATTTTTATTTATTTTTATTTTTTAATTTACGAAAGCGATGGATTTTTTTTTTTATTGGGGAAAAATTCTTGTTAAAGAATCTTATTGGTTTTAAATAACATGGAAAAAGTTGGTGTTACTATGATGGTTTATTGTGTTTCTCTCTCTCTCTCTCTCTCTCTCTCTCTCTCTCTCTCTCTCTCTCTCAAGCACATACATACATACTGCATACATTCATTGTGTCCCAGGGTTGTTGCGGGTGAGGTGTCGCGGGAAAGGTACTTGTGTACGCCCTCCGCCTATGGGCTCATAGTCGCAATGCTCATACGGGTCCGACTGTCCATACCTCGTTCCCCCCTTTATCAACTTTTGAAAATGCCCCGTTCCGTCCATTCTATTCGACCTGGGTTCTTGTGGAATATAGACAGTTAGATATTGTAGACTGATGGACAGACAGATAGATAGACAGATAGATAGACAGACTGACAGGGATAAATAAGAGAAAGCTAAAGAAATCTGTGGCCAGTGCTTTAGGCCTCATCCATTATGGAGGGTACGACTGATAGGCAGAGAATGGGAGGATGGGGGGAGGGGGGAGGGGAAGAGAGGCATAGTGGGGCAAAGTAAGTTAGGGGGGAGGGAGATAGGGCCGATTGTCCCTGTAATGGTGGAGGAAGGGTAACGGGGTAGGCACGGGGGAGGTATGAGGGTGGTAGTGAGGCAAGCACGGAAGTAGGCGGGTTGGCTGGGACCTGGAAAGATAAGAGAATGGGAGAGAGAAAGAGGGGGGACGAGGCACACATGCACAAAGGAGGGCAGGGAAATATATATAGTACACAGACAGACAGACAGACAGACAGATAGATAGATAAGTTCAGAAATACAAACTTAGGCAGGGCCGGTACAGGCAAACGTTTGAGCCTCCCTATGAATTAAAAAAAAAAAAAAAAAATGTTCAGATGATCAAATGTAGTGGAATAATTGTCAAAAGTAGCCACTACACCACAACTCCAGTTCAAATGAAATGTGGCGGGATTATAACAAAACAAAAAACTATAAGACAAATTCAGCTCAGAAAATCAAATGTGGTGCACTAAAAAAAAAATCACCTGTGCTGTTTAATAATTATAAGGCAGGTGTAATCGAGAACCAAGATCATTTCCTTTCTTCCTGCGTAGTGTGTGCAGTAAGCGCTGTTAATACTTATGACTATTAACATTACTGTGATATTTCTATGGGTTTGTTACTAAAGTCGTTTCACACAGATTTGGCCCAATTTTCGTCGGCTGGATGCTTATTTTGCGTACCTCAGTGTCAGAAAAAGACAATACTACGTTACTTCCTTTCTTCCATAGGGCTTCTTCGCGACTACAACCTTGAGTGTCAATTTACTTCTAAAACTCGGCAAGCAAGACGGATAACGGGTTAATTTTAGGCCAAGCCAGAGTAAATGGGTATAGGTATTTACAGGTGGGGTATAATGAAGGACCTCCAAATATAATACCAGGTAAAATACAGGTGGGATATACTAGGTGACCCCCAAATATTTTACCTGGGAAAATGCTGGGTAGGACTGGACAGGAAGCCTCCTTGGACCAGGGGATTATAGTCCTTGAAGAGATATCCTTGTCATTTGTGCTATGTGGGTCACGGGTGGGGAGGTGTGTGTGTGTGTGTGTGTGTGTGTGTGTGTGTGTGTGTGTGTGTGTGTGTGTGTGTGTGTGTGTGTGTGTGTGTGAAGGCCGTGTTTGGGTAAGGGTGCAGGAAACACACACACATACACACGCACGCACGCACGCACACACACACACACACACACACACACACACACACACACACACACACACACACTTATACAAGTAAAATAACGTCATAATTTGGGAGAGAGAGAGAGAAAAAAAATTATCTCCCATACAAGACCATCAGACCATCATTAGTGGAGAAAATGGGACCAAATAGAGCTTTCTCTCTCTCTCCCTCCGCTTCCACCACCTCCCTCCATTTGTCCCTTCTTGCTTTACTATCCTTATCCTTCAGCATTTATACTTAGATCTCGTAGTCATAGTCTGCTCTGTAACAAACAGCCTCGAAAGGACCATCAGTTCTGTTGCTGTTTGCTTCCCTTTGTACCCCTTTGTCCCTCCTTTCTTCCCTATTATACCGTACCTTACCTCTCTCCCTCCTTCCTTCCTAATTACTCCTTCCTTCAATGTTACTCTCTCCAAGCTTTCTTCCCTATTAATTCCTCCCTCTCACCCTCCTTCAGTGTCATTCCCTTTCTCCCTCCCTCCTTCACTATTAATTCCTTCCTCTCTCTCTCCTTCGCTCCCACCACCTGCCTCCCTCTCCCTCCTCACCATCTCCCTTAGCATCGTTTGAAGCCTCTCCTAGGTCGACTCCGTGCCTTCTTTATCCCCGCACAGTTGTTGACTTTGTACACGACTTTTATATGCCCCTGCATAGTACAGTACAACTCTCATGCGTGGGTAGGCTCCCCACATACAGCTCTTCGTAACCAGATGGAGTCAAAAACTTTCGTCTCATTAACTCTCCTCCTCATACTGGCTCCTTTCAACTTCTGTCTCTTCGCCGCACTGCTGCATCTTTGTCTCAATTCTATCACTACTTCAACAGTCACTGCCTCTCTGAACTGTCTGCTTGCATCCCTCCATCACTACAGCGGGCGCGTAGCACCCGTCTAGCAATTAACTCTCATCTCTTTTCTGTCAACTCTCTAATGCAAGGGTTAACCGTTACTTCCAGTCCTTCATGCATGCAACAGGTCAGCTCTAGAACTGTCTTCCTCTGTTTGCATTTCATTGCCTATGACCTCCAGTCTTTGAAACGCAAGTGTCCAGTCATCTCGAAATGAACGGATCCTGAATTTATCTCTATCTTATATTGTTTTTGTTTGTTTGTTTATTTTTGAGGGAAAACACTTGCGAGCCTCTGGCGTTTGGTTCCTTCTTCCTTGTATTAGAAAAAACAAACAAACAAATACCGGCCTATCCACGGCTACACCACTCAGGGTTGATATGATGGTATTAGCTCGGGTATCTGATGGCGTGTTGGTGGGGTTTATGGAATGACAGACAAACGTTTTAAAGAAAAATCCTTACGCTGTTTCCTGCAACACTGAACCCACGTCTATTCGACACACACACACACACACAACACACACACTAATGACTCATGTACGGATACCTATATATGTATGTATGTAGGCCCAAGTATGTCAAGTGGAATAGTAATTAAAACTCATCTACCCTCAAACTCCAAAGAGTAGTATACAAATAAGATGGCAGTACAGGGTAACTTTATATTTAGATTATGTGACGCACTGTACATTTTTCGAAGCCAAAGTCGATGAAGGAAAGCTCAATAAGTGTAAAATGTTAATCTTTCGGGAGGCTACCTAACGAATCTTCACCAAATAAACATAAAAAGAACTGGGCACTTTAAACTTTCGTAACTCTAAACAAACCTAAATTCTCTGTTATTTCAGAAGCATACCGTTCTTTCTATATATGTGGGCTGGAAAATATTACACAGATATGCTTAAAAATATTACACGGATATAATGGGTTACAAATTTCGTGGGTAATATTTAAACTTTATGGGGCAAGATTTAAACACATTACATAAATAAGGATAACTGTTACTTCTTCTCCAAGTCAGGATGGCCGAGCGGTCCAAGGCGCTGCGTTCAGGTCGCAGTCCGGTCTTCCGGGCGTGGGTTCGAATCCCACTCCTGACACTCAGATTTTCCCCCACCCTTGCACCGGCACATCAGGCAAATCCGAGATGCTGCGTTAACAGGTGGTTTTGAAGCCCTTTTCACAAAACCACGTGTGACTGCGAAACTCGCCTATGGATATTTCTTCTGACTGGGTGTGGGGATGGAGGAATGACCTCTGAGAACGGGTACTTCGATGGCAGTAGGGGGATGACTTCTGAGAAAGGGTACTTAATGGGGGTGGGGGATGACTTCTGAGAATGGGTACTTAGATGTGGGTGGGGGGATGACTTCTGAGAAAGGGTACTTAGATGGAGGTGGGGGGATGACTTCTGAGAAAGGGTACTTAATGGGGGTGGGGGATGACTTCTGAGAAAGGGTACTTAGATGGGGGTGGGGGGATGACTTCTGAGAAAGGGTACTTAGATGGGGGTGGGGGGATGACTTCTGAGAATTGGTACTTAAATATACAGTGAGGAGAGGACCACTGTCAAGGAAGTGGGCTGATACAGGTGCCTGTATATAACATCTATTAAGCCATGTTAAAATGAATGAACTATACTTGTACGCTATGATGAAGTGATGCCTATTCAGACTAATATACATAATGGTAAAGGTAATCATTATATATCTCTGATCCCATACCAGTCATTTCGTCAATATTCTCAGCAGATAGTCCACTGCTGTCCGTATTTTGAGAGGCTCTGGGCAATATTTTGTTCGCACGCCACTCCACTATTACTACACTATTATTTATTCGTCAAATATTAATTGATACTCCTCTGTGCACGGCTGTATAAACTTTCCAACAGTTACTTGTGCTTTATTTGAAGAGGAGAATAATCACATACACAGGTCGCAATTAAAAAGTGATAATTTGAAGTTTAAATCACACAGCTATTTGAACATGGCATATTTTTTCTTATATTCATATTTTCGCCGTTGCTATTACTCCGAGACAGCAGCCATGACAGACTTTGCATTGTTTCCTCCCTGACCACACGATGGCACAAAGCACGTGTTAGAATATGTCCTTCCAAAGTGAATAAAATGGAACTGGCAAGCTTCATTGTTATCTACAGCCTGACGTCAATTAACCACTGGCCCAAAAGTAGTGGATGGCAACATAAAAGCAGTTGAAAAATAAGAGAACAAAATAATGGCTTACCTCGTATGTCGTTTTCCACTTGTCGGCACCTTGAAATACAGGTATGTTCTTTTGGATACCATCACATTCGAATACGGTAGTCAACTCCACGGGCATTCCACTACACCACCAGGTAACCAGGAGATGGAAGGCATCAAGGGACAGTCACAATTTTCACAAATCAGAGCATTATTACACGCGTCACAAAATGTCAACAAAAACCAGACGCCTTTTGCCTTGAAGCGTTCGTGTTTGAAATAATAATAATAATAATAATAATGATGATGATGATGATGATGATGATGCTGATAAAGTTTTACTGTATCAGTTGTTACATCACTTTTCACTTGACGGTACTTTATTTAATGCTGAACAAAAACATGAAAGAAGCATCCTATGGTTCTGGAGACTTTGGAGCAAGTTCTTCATCAAATGGTCTGATGGGGGTCCTTAACAATCGGCAACTCCGTGTCTAGTTATCAGCTTCACATCTTCAATATGCAAAGGCAATTTACTACTTTTAGGGGAAGTAACTTGGTGATACATGTTCCTTCGGCTCACGGTTGAGAGGTTATAGCGTAACCACAAATTTATATTCCGAATCCAGATAATCTTTACAGAGAATTAATATTACATGAGAAGTTATAATGAAGGCACAGGAAGAAATAACGAGGAATATTCCTATCTTTAATTGGGTTTCAGTTTTGTTTTATTGTGGCTATATTGGCGGAAAAACTCAGCAATTGAACAGCCCTGCTGTGACCAGTCAATGTGTTAAGAGTAATTTCGTTCTTCCTCACGTACAGGACAGTATTATCACATTTTTTTAAAATTTTGGGTGGACATTATTTAACTCATTAGCTACGGTAGGGAGATTTGGTTCAACTGGGAAATCTTAGTTGTCAAAGGCTTCCTCGAGTCATCTTCTCAGCAACTAGTACATCTAGGAATTTATGTAATTATGCTATAGCACCAGCCCTAGTGAAGTCGATTCAGCTGAGAGATTTGACTGTGAATCCAGCGTTGACTGTGAGTCTGTAACGCGAGAAAACACCAAATGCAGAACATGGACCCAGTTTATTCAACCTTTCAGCAAAACTGACTTCTTCAGGAATATTCCTGAAGAAGCCAGCCCCCTGCTCTTGCAGCGTGGAAAGCCGCCATTAGGAGGCGAAGGCCGTCGCATGCAAGCATGTTGGAGCCTTTAAAAACGAAACGAAACGAAACGATATATCTGATTTGGACCAAACATGATGGAAGTGTTGTTAATAAGCCATGGGGTTAACCCACCATTTTTGATAAGTCACATGGCAAGGTTAAATTAAACTATTTTCATTTGACTTAGTTCATGCTTTGTGCAATGATTCACGGTAATAAGATACTGGGATTTGATTTTGAGGACAATCAGTCAAATGACAAGGTCACAGGAAAATGTCAAATGGCAAGGCCACTGGGCAAAGTCAATTCAGTGTTTTGATCAGATTAGGACTAAACTTAGTGGAAGGGTTAAGACTGAAACAAATTCGATTTTGATAGCAATCAACCAAAGGTCAAGGTCACAGGGCAAAGTCAAATGTCCAACCCTTAGGCTAATTGATGGGCACAAATCCTGCACTCTCTAAGTGCTCCTCCTTTGTCATACTAGTTTAATGGATGCTGCTAGTACCGTATTACCCAGTGACATTATGTCTCCCATACAAGGCAACATAGCTTTTGAAAATGCTGGCATAATGCCACTGGGGACAGTACTGATGAGAGACTACAGTGTTGATGAGGGGCAAGACATATGGATGAGTACATAGCTAAACACAACTACATACTTGAATTTGGCTCTGTTATCTCATTTTCACTTTTTCTTGGAGTGAACAATCTTGTGGGCTTCTAACCATTTGTTCCTTCTTCCTTACATAAAAAGAAAAAAAAAAAAAAAATCACTATGCTACTTGTTCTTTAGCAACTCTGGAAATACATCTCTATTTTAAAAGACGAAGAAAAAAAAAAAAATACAATCTATGAAATGGACACTACCCTGTCAGATGACAGACAAAAGCACTACCATGGAACTATACCAGCCAAGCTTCTTTTAAATTTTAACCTTGGAGTCAAGTGGAAATAAGACTACTGTATTACCCTGACTCTGCAAAAGGGTGACTAAAAAGGTGAAGACTGAAAGGATGCAACACTCCCTTCTTTAATTGGTCTTATGATGCACCAACCCCATTACTTCGCTGTTTTACAAGCAGCCTCATAATTTTTGTGACACTGGAAGGAGGGAGGGAGGGGGGGGGGGATTTTATTGGTGGCTACTTTTCTTCTATGATGTGTCTTTGAAGATATCAGGGTTGTGCTTTACATCCCCCTCCACAATGTAACTGTGAGAAATAGTTATAGTAATGATGATGACAATAATGGTAAAGATGTAATAAGCTACTGTCAGTTCAAATAATATCCCAATCATCAGTAAAAATTTTTATTACTGTACTCTAAATTAACAGCATGTAGCACTTCTATCATTTACATTATATATATTTACAGACATGCGTAATTTTAAAAAACTGAAATGCTACCTATCAAGCTACTTTTTCACTAACCTAAACTAACCACACTAACTGCTCACCTATTCAACTTTTTGAAAAACTTACATTTACTGCCTGGCACACAATCCAAAAAGAAATTGTTTGTGCTGTGGAATCATAATGGGGAAGAAGGATCGTGAGGAAGTGAAGAATTTTTCATATCTGGAACCGCTGTAAGTATTAAAGCCTGGATGGTCAAGTAAGGGAAAAGCGACTGGAGAACTGACTACATGTTGCTTTTTTTAATCAGCTGATGCAAGTCTCAGCTTGGACTTTGACTCTGTTGTATGTAATTGTGGCTCAATGTTTCCAGCCTGACAATAATACGTATGTAGCAAGTTACCAAGCTTGTGGCAGCATTTCACTCTCATGTTAGTACCTTCCAGAATCAATGGAGCTACCTGTCCACTGCCTTCTCTCTGTATATCCAACCCATTTCAAGAGAAGCCACAGTACTTAGGTGGTATTCTTGATATAGTGTATCAAGGGATGGTACTGATACTATCAAGATTCAATATTAGCTTCACACTTCTACTATAATCCAAACTAAATGACATTAAAAAAAAAAAACACTGCTACTGCAAGGAAATTCAGTAGGTAAACAGTATCCAAGCTGATGGTACAATGAGTGAGAGAAGCAGTACACAGCAATGCAATGAATTGATGTGTATAGAAAGCATGCACTTAGGAGTTTCTACCAAGTAATTCCATTACTGCCAACAATCTCCTAAAAAAACTAAGCTAACTGAACTAGAGAATGAAAGTAACCTAGTTTACAAGGGCTACATTTAGGAAGGCTGATAGACCTAATCAGAACTCACTGGGCTTTAGTTTCCCAACTTTCATGTGTTCAAAAACTACAATAACTTGGCAATTCTAACGAAATTTCACTTTTAAGGAATATTACCATTAATAAAATAATTATCAGTCTCCTACAAGATGTGGCTACTGACATTAAATGCTTTATATGAGTGGGAATAAGTGAATACATAGAAACAAAGACTTCAGTTTATGTATGTGTGAATCAAGTTTCAATAAGAGTGAATAACTGAAAATAAAGACCCACATTTACATAAATGTAAGTGCATGGGAAAATACATGTTTTAATTTCATACTTCCACTTTTTCTATTCAAAAAGCATGTATGTGTATACAGTACTGTACGATATTAGGGTTATTTACTTTTCTAAAATTTTTAACTTTCCAGCAAAACCCAGTCCCACCACTGCTGAAAAACTGAAGCTCAACCTGTAGTATTTACAATGCACTACAATGACTAGAAAACAGGCAGAGTATCATACAGCAGACAAATTGTACACTGATATATCACATTTTGTCTTTGATGTTCAAAATATTATCATTAAGCAACAAAATTCAGGGCAATACTATGTGCAGCAGGTGTACTGCACATCAGTTTACCACATATTATTCTTCGAAGTATTATGAAGGTTTGAGTAATGAGTACATAAATGTTGGTCCATTTCACTGGACAATGAGAAGATAGCTCTCCAGTTTTTTCTTCCCCTGTTTCTTAATCCTACTCATCTTATTTGTAATGGTGAGCAACTGAGCTGGGATGATATGATGAAGTTAAATATTGAAACATTAAACTAATAGTTCATGCAAAGATCTTACACATGGCCGGAGCATGCATTCCAGCTACAACACTACCATGATAAGAGTACCATTCTCAAACCTATGGGAAGTCATAACAAGTAGGAAATTGTTTCATTCTCTCACAGCATTTGTTATCTTAACAGAGTGACTGCCTGACAGAACAAGTACCATTACCATATCAAATAATTACCTAAATCTTTTCATCATCATCATCATCATCATCCAATCCTACGTTGCCCCACAAGGAGCGTAGGAGCCTGGGGCTAGGCAAGTTGGTCCTGACATTTAAGATGAGGGTGACCAGCCTCACTCATCTTTTCATAATAAATAATAAAACTTGAATAGGTAACATATGGTATTGATCCATTCACTGTTTTCATCACACACAGGCAACAGTCAGTTAACAATTTCTCACAGTAATGTCACATATACTGTATGTAAGACTTATTTTCCAGTTAACACTGGAAATACAGGTAATCCATGGTTTCTCATTTATGGGGTTCTCCCAAGAAGCTATACCCACCTTTACGGGTACTTTTTGCTGAATAATTAAAATGCCTCCATACTCTGAGAAATAAAAACTTGAAACATTAAGAAGTCATGATCTTTAATCTCACTCCTATTTGCTACATAAAAAAAATAAAATAAATAAAAAATAATAATTAAAAAAAATAATAATCAAGTAATGTTTAGAATACTTATTTAGACCTTAATCAAACAATTTTCATTAAAAAATAACGATGCACCACAGCACAATAGACAAAGAATGGGTTAATCTCTAAATAACTTATGGCCGTTGTACACAGTAATGTACTGCGTCATAGTCGCTCCTCTTAAATATGCATACCAAATGAAACAAAAAATATTGTGGCACACATTCTACTCTCAAATTTGAATAAATATGGAAAATCCATTCCAGATGGCCTCTGATAAAGGATTAGAGTTATAATACCTAGTAAAAAAAAAATGCACACTACTAAAGTTAACATGCCAAGTACAGCTCTGTATTCACTTAATATACACTTACAATCAAATTTCACAATATTCTATAGACTTAGCTTCTCAGTATTAGTCAAGGTTAAGAAATTAAAATGTGACTCACAGAACACCAGTTTACCATTTTCTTTTTATAAAATGGGAATGTCTGCCTAACATATCAAATACTAATTTCAACTGTTGTGGAATTATGCAGAGTAAAATACTGATGATTCTCTACAAATTAAATGATCAAATATTTCATTAGGCACCTCGTAATACGGAGGTCAGAGACAGCTGTGTGTTTATGTTCTGTGGTATGAATCCCTGAGGTGGCTGGAGGGTTTTCAATGTATAATACAGCACTGCCAAGGATAAAAGGCAGCTGCCTACCTCACAAATAATCTGAATTATAGCAACCTAGTCTTAGGTCCTCCTCTTCCCCAAGCTTTCCAAGGCTGAAAAAGGAGTAACCCAAATCATTTTTTTCCCACTCTGACTATTGATGATGCACACTGGTACCCTCAACACAAAAAGTATTGGCACCCAGGAGTCAGATAAGATGTGAAATGTTTCGTCTCTGGTTCAGTATGTAGTGTTGGCATGCCTGTCTAGTTCACGAATATTCACAGTGCCCATTATAATGCAATATTGTATGAAAGCGTGGGGTCAGATATTATTAACTGGCAACTCTGTCACAAACGCAGTACCAACATATCCATGTCATTTCCCATAAATCATAGTCTGTGTATCAAAATGTCTCATACTGAAAGGGTATCAATACATTTTTTATGAAGGGTACATCACGAGTGGGCCATGTTACTGTGCACCAACATACTTAATTAGACTGGTTGCTCATGTACAAATTTTGGGTGCCTAGTGGTCTGATGAGTCAAGGTGCAACAATTGGATGTGGCCTGTGAAGGTTTATTTCTGAGGGGGCTGGAGTTTACTGCTCACGTATTGCTGGTACCGGACAAGATTACTCGTCTTAAATGTCTGGAATGAGTATCCTAGTCCCAGGTCCATATGGTCCTACTGAGACAATATTTGACTGGATGATGACTGGCTCTCTGTTGATGACATATCAGGATGTAATGGGATATACTACTTAGATCATTCTTTGTGACTGCTATATAATGAATTTATTTTTTTTTATCCTCTGACAACAAGTTAATTTTAATAATTTAAAGATTCACACCATCAGCATTATTACAATCTGCAGGTTTTCTTCTGTGACTTTCATTAAAAGAAAAAAAAAAAAAAGTCCATTCAATACTATTCCCTTCTGGACATAAAGGCCCTCATTCTAGGTTAGCACAGTCCATAATACAGTATTTAGAGACCAACCTATCTCCCCACACACACAACACACACACACACCTCCTACAGAAATTACAGGACTGAAAAATTTCTAATCACCTTTGGGAAACAAATATTTTTGTGCACAAGCCAAGATTGTCACTTTTGGCTGGTGTATTCTCTCACTAGATCACCGTAGGTCTCAAAGATAAAAATGATTTCCAATAGTATCAATTTCAAGGAACTATCTTAGTCCCTATCCAATACGTAAAACTGGAATTTTACCATGCCATACCAACACACTATGTCTCACAAGGCCAGCTATCTGTGACTGATCAACTTCATAACAATACAGCACCTCTACAACATAAGCACATGCACAAGCAAATGCATGCAAATAAACAAGCACATGCACAAGCAAATGCATGCAAATAAACAAGCACATGCACACATCAATCTGCAGCAAATAAAGAAAGGCTAGGTATGAGCATCTTATACACTATCCAGGGTTATTTTACATTGGGAGGGGAGAGGGTCATAGGATGACTGTAAACAGAAGGGGGGGGAGGGTAATGAGAGCTGACCATTTTTGTGCATTCTTTGGTCAAGTGTGAAGAAATGACAATTTACTCAGACTAGACTATTTTCCATACCTATAAAAACAGATCAAGTGTGAAGAAATGACAATTTACTCAGACTAGACTATTTTCCATACCTATAAAAACAGATACACCAGCCCTTTCTTGCTGTGGTAGATAATGTCAGGGGGAAAAATATATGCCAAATATTTCACCTCTTCCCCTTTTTCAATTGCTGAGAGAGGCTTAACATAAGTTTATTTGGCCATAATTGGGGATTAATCTCTGATATGATATGTCAGGAAGGAAAGTAAGAAGTAACAGACATGCCCAAAAAGTAGGTAGAAACAATGGAATACTAGGTGAATTTTTGCTTCCATACTGGACATTCAGGTCACATCTTTTGGTAATTTGCTAATTGTGTCAGGGTCCACTGAGTAACTCTCAAAACAGTGTTAAAACCTGAAAAGCTCTACCTGGAAACTTGCTTCATTAGTTTAAAACCCAAGAAGTACAGAGTATTACTGACCATGGCAGTAAAAGCAAACAATTGTCAAAGCAGACAACAATCACAGGATGAAACACACGACATGAGTTAAGCATTATTAGAACCAAAGTATTAAAATACAATTTAAAACCAGAGAATGGTACAAACTCCCAAATTCAAAAGTCCAGTTTCCAAATACCTCCAACTTCAAACATTCTTCCATGCTACAAAGGGGTGCTGATATCACATGTCCTCACACAATCAATGCATATTTGAAGACAAAGTTCTTTTGTAGACATGTATAAATGCCGATAATAAATTACCAATGAAAGGTAGTTCACCGTCTACTGTATTTTTTACATGATTTTCTTATAGTTATCGCTACGACTAAATTTTCCAAAATATTCCACTTCCTGTAATGCCTTTGGAACTGAGAATTTTGAATCTGACAGTCTGTACAGAACTATAATACATATAAGAACCCTAGTACTACAATATAAAGTCGAACTTGAGAACACATTTACACATTCAAAATCAAGTACTGACAGCTAATCAGCAAAACAACTATGGATCAGGTACGTTTGTGAAAGCATAAGGCAATTTTCATTATACTCCAACATATCTAACTACTCTATAATCCTATGCATTTCCTACACATATAATCCATATAATCACTTTATTCTTCTCCACACAACCTACCCTAGCAAAATATGAAAGCTATAAATGTATAAAATGTTTTCCATGCTTAAAGCTGCTGAATACAGTATCACTAACACATATACAATATATGTACAGCATATACAGTAAAAGCAGTATTTACATTTTGTACCTACAGCAGTTTTCACTCTATTCTAAAAAATATACAAAATGTCTTCAAAGATGACATGCAATCCATTTCAGTTCTTAATGTCACTGTAAATCTGCTAACTGCCTCGTGCCTAATCCTTCAGTCCAGCAAGGTGGCCATGATAAAAACTGTCTCCAACACCCTCTACTGCAAACTTATCATTACTCTCTGTTTCAACTTAATGCTGCCCTTTCCTCTGATAGTGTTGTTGTTGTGACCCCAGGCCCACCCAAACATGACCCCCATGGACTGCAAGCTGAAGCTGCCTTTGTCCTACAGTCCATCCTCCTCCTGGTGAACAGAGAGGGAGTTAAGGGATTTTTTTATAAAACTGGGTAACAAAGCCACCTGTTCATATCAATGCCACCACATGGACCCATCACTCTTCAGCACCCAGTAATGATACCGTCTTCATTAACCTTCCTTTTAACAAACACTGAAGATGTATAAATTATAACAGTACAGTCCTAGCTTATAATACATGGCCTCTTCATTTAAGGTTATTTTCCTTAACCCATTAACCGCGCACGACGGTTTTTTGGAGGTGTCCATGGTGCACAGACATAGGGGTAAAAATGAAATTTCCCAAAGGCCAAATTTTGTCTTAGGAATTGAGAGAACACATGCCAAAGTATATAGTAACAAAATATTAGCTCAATATTTACCTTCGTAAAGCCATGGATGAACATCGAAGTGTCTGATTCCCTATTGGAATGTATGGTTTTCGTTTTATTTTTCGGTTTCGGTTTCAGTTTTGAGGGCTCAAACATGCTTGCATGGGTCGGCCTTGGTCACCATGGCACTATATTCGAAATTCATCTGCACAGCCAGGGCTGTATTGAGCAGTCGCACTCGGAACAGCCCAGGCTGTATAAAGCAGTTAACGGGTTAAATGTTATTTCATTAAGCTCCACATGACTCAAAACAATTTTCACTTGAGTTATCATGACTTACTTTACTTCAGTTTTAATGTCATTCCCCCCCCCCTCCTACCCACAATGAGGCAGAACCATGAGTATTATTTTGCTTCAAGTGGTTGGCTGCAGACAGCCTGAATATATGTCAGCTACTTGTATCTCTGCAAATGGCACTTCAGTCTAATAAAAAACCTGTCATTCTATTGCACAGTCTTCCACACCACACCACATATGACAGTATCACCATTCCACACGACACACCATCACCATGCCACACAGGACACTATCACCACACCAGACATTACACACACCACACACAACACACGACCACTACACCACATGACACACTATCACCACACCATACATGACACACACCACACACAATACACTACCACTACACCACATGACACACTATCACCACACCACACATGACACACTATCACCACACCATAACACACCTATTCCCAACACTATAAAAACAACCCTTCACATACACGTCATATCTTACTGCCACAACATATGCCAACCCGCACACACCACACCACATCACAATCTCACACTACACCACAACACACAACTTAAGACCTCCTTCATGCCACACACTTTTCAACAAACAGCACAAGCTCTTCTACTCATAAAACAGACTTTGCTTCACAACTCACAGTATGTCCATCTCCAATCATTTGTGTCTTCTATCATTCCGCATAGTATCTTTCTTCCATCCACTTTCCATTCCACCGATGAGAAATGGATCACATTCAGAAGGTTTGTGAATACCGCTGTCGGGCTATTAAGACAAATTCCTATCCCAGGTAAAATCAAAGGCTAACAGTTCTGTATTGTAATTTTTTTCTATCACCAGATTATTTTACTTAGCTCAAGAAGGATGTTTGCTAGTGAAGGGGGCAGACAGAGACTTTGTGTACCCCTTTATGTCACAGAGTTTTTCCTATGCTGGATAAAAATTATCTGGTGTAAGCAAGGAATTATACTGAAAGGGTTAATTCTTAAAGTGCATAAAAGTTGAATCAACAGGAGAATAAGAAGGAAAACCAAAACTGAGGAGAAAGACTAGATGGATGAGGATAGTACATGAGGAAGGGTGGCATGGAATAATGATAAGCTGTGACACAAAGGCTTGGAGTATTGCTAAAACCTTGTACAGACATCTACAGATCAGGCATCTAGCAGCAGACTATATACAGTAAACCCTTGACATATCAGAACCTTCTTTTAGTGAATTTTGGTTTAAACGACCACCTTGAGCTGGCCAAACGTTATGTTCACCTAATGAATTTTCATTCAGTAAAAGAATCACACACACACACACGTGCTCCTCTGCATCCTGCAGAACGCCGCATCAGTCTCTGGGTGACCAGCATCTTGAGAGGTGCCATAAACATCGCATTTACTGAGAAAAAGAGCCAACTGGACCCAGCTGTATGTTACTGTGTATGACTGTACGGCCGAACAACGCTCTACATTTAACGATCTTTGTTCAGTTAAAGCCACGACGCCTGGGAAATTACTGAACAGCATGGTGTTCAAGGGTCCAATTAGTTTGTTATGTCAAGGGTGTACTGTGTGTGTGTGTGTGTGTGTGTGTGTGTGTGTGTGTGTGTATATATATATATATATATATATATATATATATATAGTGTATATGATATACTGTATATAAATATCATCATCATCACCATCATCAACATCTGGACCTCCTTTCCCATCTTAGGGCAGGGTGAGGAGTAGCAATGTCCAGACAGCTCAAGTTTGCCCAATCCAATGGGCCACACTTCCATTCACTCATCATTCAAGCCCCCGGAATCCTGGCTCTATCTAATATAGCAAAAAAAAATTTCACCACATTCTGTAGTTTCACATAAATGTATCCGATAAGAGTCAATAATGATTACATTAATAACAATGATTATAATAATAACTGTCCTATCCTTGGGTTGGTAATAAGAGGCTGGGACCATGATTATGATGATGACAACAATGGATGACGACAATGATGATGATGATAATCTTTAAAAATCTTGCTCTGAAATCTCATGGGCATAAGAAAGCCACTAGCACTTCCTTATCAGTTTCTTTCTGCCCGTCACATTAACAGTGTATGTTATTTACCAGTTTCTTTCCACATGTCAGATTAATACTGTATGGTATGTTATTTATGCAAATTACCACAACTGGTAGGAGCTAGGCGATGGCAACCATCATTCGCGCACCTGATGTAATGTTGATATTTCTTCCTTCCCCTCTCTCATTCTACCTGTACAGTATTTCCATCTCTGATCTCCTGTAATGTTGCTATTTCTTCATTCCCCTCTCTCATTCTACCAGTATCTTTGTCTCTGATCTCCCCTTTACCTACTTCTCCCTGTCACTCTGTGGCTTTACACAGAATGACAAGCTTAAAGGTTTCCTTTAACTCAATGCTGGGTGTAACCACATATTATGGGATAAAGTGGAGCCTGCTATGGTGCCCATTACCTGTGTGGAGAGACATACAGTAAATGCGGCATCCATCCAGGAACCAAACATCTACACTATTCCCCACACCTCACTGAGGTAAGATGCTGCCAGCCACAAAGGAATACTAGTTCACTGCACAGGATGGCCTTCCATGGACAGTTGCTTGTCTGTGGTTGATGGATCTGCTTGGCCTCAGACTAGGATTGATCAACAACAACAACAACAACTAAGCTGGTGGTAGATGGAGGCACCCAACACACATACTCATCTGATACAGTGATGCTGTTTCTTCCTTAACCTTTATTATTCTTTTTCTATTCGCACTCTTCTCTTCATATTTCTTCCCATCCTTCCTATCACCTGTTAATACACTTCTTTCCACTTAAGGTGACTCAACATTGAATGACAAGCCTAACTGTTTCCTGCAACCCAGGATATCATTTACCATGGTAGGTGGTAACCATATAATCCAATAATGGAGTAATGTGGGATGTACTGTGGTGCCTATTAACCAGATGGAGAGATGCAAATGCAGAGTCCAACCAAGAACCAAACTTCTACATTCCTCCCCACGCCTTGCTGTGGTGTGGCACTGTCCACCACAAGGGAACAGCAATTCACTGCATGGGATGGCACAGCAGAGGCAGTTGCTTGCCTGCCACTGATGGGTCTGCTCAGCCAGATAGATGAGGGTTACTCATCAACAACTGTCACAACTATTACCACCACATGACACTAAAAACATAAATAACATAAAAAGAATGGCAACTGCCATTCCCATATTACTGAATCATGGTGTAAGGGTTATAAATAACATACATGGAAAATATGCAAAAACCAACTGCCGAGAAAAAATTCTGAGAGCCTCCCATGCCAATGAGAATGAACAGAGCCACTTGAAAGTGTTCTATCATTTCAAAGCTTAAGAATCTGTTTACATATTTCTGCATACGACACAGCTCTGAATACACTGTATGTGCACAACCTGTATTAAACACAGCAAGTAAATGAATTACAATGTACCTCTATAGCTCTAGTTGCAAGTACATGTAACCATACAGCACTGAACCATGATACCTAAAACACATTCAATATAAACTGTCAATCTAAGCATATAATGGCTATATGAATGATTAAAAAATAAATAACTAAAAATTATGTATTTCATAACTTCAAACCAAAAACTAATGTTAATGGCTACTAAAAGCAAAATATATGATATACTATAATTGGTACAGTACATACTATACTGGCATATCACAATGAAAAATCTCCATTACCAAAGAACATAAAGTACCTATAATAATGAAAACCTCTAAAGAAATAAAATTATTATATACTAGCATATTAAAACAGTTTGTGCAGTACTATAGCTGCCGAGCTGTCACAGAACAATGTGCAACTAAAGAATGGAGGGGGGGAAGGTCAGTACAGGTTCTGTACACTGGATCAAAAAAGCAAGAATTTTAATCTTAACATTGCAAAACAGTGGCTGAAATGTTGGAAATTGTTCTCCAGTATCTTATAATGCATGCATATGTTTGGTATTATTATCACTGCACCCTAAGAAAGAACTTTATATTTCATATTCAATACACTAAACCATCCACCCAAAAACATTTGCCCGAGGAAAAAATGCAACCACTAATGATGCTCACTGTAAAAACCATTGATTATTTCATGTCACATCCTTATTTAATCAAGTGTCCTGTACATCCGTTTCCGTTATCGCATGCTTACTGATAAGCACAGTACAAACTCTCAACTCCAATAATCCAATTTTTGGATACCTGCTACTTCTAGGGCATTTTCTCATACAAGGAGGCAGGGATGAGTAAGATATCAGCTGCCCTCACACAACCATTGTATATTTGAAGACTCCCCCCCCCCCACAATGAGTGGACACACAAAAGAACAGACAATAAACTACCAATAAAAGGTATTTAAGTGCATTAACCATAAATGGTACTGTAAGGAACATATTATATGGAATTCTCGTTGGTTATCATTCTGATTCTACTTTCCATAATTCTCCATTTTCCGTAAAGCATTTGGACCCAAGCATTTCAACTCTGTGAGAATGTACTGCATAATATACCATACAGTATTAATAACCAATCGTATTTTTTCTGCACTCAACTCTCATTATATTATTTTCACAATGCACAAATTTCTCACACACTACTTAACCCCTAAAGACTGCAAATCGCCCAGCCCCCCTATCCCCAGATCCTCAAAAAGGGTCGGATTTTTGAACATTCACCAAGGTAAAATTTTTTCTTACTGGTTTCACGAGCTTTAATTTACACACCTGGAAATGTATGTTTCACTCTCATATGACTTAGAGTTACTGCAATATCAATCGTCAAAGAGTGTCAAAAATAAAAATTGTTACCCTTCATGTACAGAGAAAGAAAAAAAAAACTGCACCAAAGTAAATTTTGGACTTATAGATTTGAAGAGCTCGATTTTACAGACCAGAAAATGTATACTTCACTTTCATATGTCTAATGGTTACAGCACAATTGACCGTAAAAAAAAAATAAATAAAAAAAAAATAATAAAAAAAACACTATGAGCGAGAATGGGATGTCCTTGAGAAAAATAGGGGAATAGGGAGGTGAAGGGAGTGTGGGGGGCATCAACAGAAGAGGAAATGGAGGGAATATGTCTTTCACACACACCCAATATGGTCTAGAGGGGGTATGGGGGTATTTAGGATGGGAGGGGACACAGAAGGCATGATCCAATAGGACAAAGGGAGGTGGAGAGATGGCCTGCAGAGGGAAGGGTCCCCACACCTGAGAAGGGGTCTGGATCATGCCTCCCACTACCTGATCTCTTAGTTCCCATTAGCCAGGTCCCACATATGTCATAACAGATGCGGTGCTACCTACCACCAGCTTTTGGTAGCCTCTGTACCATCGACACTCATAGGACTTTATGTGACATTTTCCGCAACTGTCGTTCAACAGCCATAGGTCGTAAGGCGTTAAATCATATCCATACAACTCTGTAACAATAACAGCTATGTTCTATACTGAAGTCCACTTATTTCTTACTCATCAAATTTCTCTATCATATTTTCCACACTTCCACTCAGACTGTTATCTCTTTCATCTAAGACCCACATCAACTGGCTAACGTCTGCCTCTGTGGCCTGATAATCCAAGCTACTGCCTGATTCCTTAGCCAGATTAAGGTCAGTATCACCTTCCTCTGTGTCTAAATCCATTTGGTAATCATTAATTTCCTTTGTGTTGACTTCTGCAACTCCTGAAAAATTAATCTCATCTCCTCCTCCTTCCTTGGATATATTTCCTAGTGCATCACCTTTCTTTCTTGCCAACCTTTTCCTTGGTCGAGTAATTTTAGTAAAGAACTGATGTACATTTTGTGTCATTAATGCCTCAACCTTGACTAGCCTGCCAAGTCCTGCCTGTGTGCCAATAAAAATTGAGGTGTGAGCCCCAACATTATTATTCCAGGCTAGTGACGTAACAGAAGCCAAAGGATAGCAAGTGACAGGGCCAGGGGGCATAGTGTCTGAGCGACGAGTAATTTGCAATTCCTTGTCAGGAATGCGGTTGAAATTGTCATGGTTCTGTTCCCTGATAATAAGGCCATGAGTGTTCTGGCAAGATGTATAGGTCCGGGGGAACTCCTCAAAGGTTACGGGGCATAAACCATCCTCATCTTGCTCTCCAGACTGCTGTGTCTTCTGCTTCCTCTGGTTCTTAGATTCTGAGGTCCTGCCAACATGTGAAGTGTTGAAGGTAACAGGAACATCACCAGTTAGAGTGTGCAGCTGGATGGACAAGAGTGGTAGCTTGCGTCTTGATGGAAACTTGTCATTATCATAATGCCTAAACAGTTGCTGTTGTGGTGTAAGGACCACCTGGCCAGCTGAGTCTCCTTGAGCCACTGTGTTCAGCCAGTCAGATGCAGCCAGACTCCATACCGCTGAGTTTGCCCCCAGTACATTGCATGGTGGCAGGCCAAAGAACCCACTCTCACGAAAACAAGTGCTGGTGTTGCCTAACCCAAAGACGTCATCAAAAGCCAAGAAGCAACCAGGCCAGTGAGGCAGCCAAAGAGCATCCAACACCAGCCCCTTCCTCATGACACTGAGAGGAGCATCAGTGCAATCCAGGTCCCAGAATTTGTATGTGCGGTCAGTGCCTCCAGTCAGCAGAGTACGGCTGCCAGAACTGGGACAAAACACTGCCACGGTGCAAGCTCCATGATGTGCTTGCCAAGCCTTCAATGACCTTAAAACAGTGTTGCCATCAGCATCCCTAGTCATCAGTAATGGTGAAGCTGTTGTGGACACATCCCACACACACACCACACCAGAAGAAAAGGCACCAGCCACAAACTGGTGCCCCTGAGACCTAGACCAGTCCACTCTAAGGCACTGTACCTTTCCTTTGATGCTGCCAGGGTCCAAAGTGAGACAAGGGGTTGGCTGGTACACCCGTGATGCTGTCAAGTCTACCACATCTGGGTGGGGCACTGCAAATATTCTCACAGTACCATCAGAGCACCCTGCTGCCAGCAGTCCTAGACGAGCCAAATCTCCTTCACTCTTGCCACACCCAGTATCAGTTTGGTATGCACCAGAAGGACACCATGCTAGTGACCACACACTTCCATAGTCATGAGCTATTCCCATAAGGAACTGTGGTGGCTCCTTCCCTTCCTCATCTTTGCCTTGTGGGAAGCCCCAAATCTGCACCAGACTTGGATGACAATAAGAGCCCTGCAACCTGTACTCACGGTCAGGGCTGGCCAAACAATGCAGGGCCAGGTATTGGTAGGGAGAAGCCAGAGAAGCAGTCTGGGGGAGAGGACACCATGCTGAGGCTGTAATTGGACCCCCGCCAAACAGAATACCTCTCTTCCGCTGTACTGAGCCACTGAATGCCTCAAGCTCTACCCACTGTTTATCCTCATTCTTCTCTCCCACTCCTTCTACCCTGAACCTGGGACTAACTGATATGGAGGGAAGGTACAGTTGGGCCTGATCCATAGTCAACGAAGCCCAGGCAGAGCTCTGGGCTGCATACTTGTTAAAGATTGACACTGAGGTATTCGTGGCTAGGAAGTTAAGAGTCCAGTTCAGGGCTGGGAGGTAAGGCTGAAACATGTTGCCTGGGAAACGGTAGGGCCCTGATGGCCGTGATGGTCGCACACCGACCTCCCCATCATCCTCATCCTCAGAGGCCTCATAGTCACTACCCTCAACCTGGCCACCCATCTCTTGGTAATGGACAGAGGTGAGATGTGATCGAACAACCTCCTCATCCACACAGCTGAAACTACACAACCTGCAGTTGAATGCAACAGGCTGAGAGGCATATTGGCAGTCCACATAATGGGAGGCAGCTGAATCCAAGTCAGTGAAGGTGAGGGTGCAACCATCATGGGGGCAAGTTAACTTCCCTCTAAGACTAAGATCAGCCTCCCAAGCCCTAGTCATGTCCTCAGTGACTGACTGGGTAGCTTTAGTATAGTATGAGGTCAGGTCCAAAGCACAGTAATCCGCATCATCTATATCTTCATTCTCACTTCCACCTTCAACTCTGTGTGACCCCCACACCTGAAGCCGAACTTTGCAGTTGGCTGCAGCTCTTCTTGTGCCCCGGCCTCGGACTGATTCCTCCTCTGGCTTCTCTTTGAATTTATCTGGAGCACCAGAGTGTTTCTCTTTCATATGAACCTCAATGCGATAGTAACGTATGTTACGACAACACAATTGGCACGTGACATTCAGAATTTCAAGTGGCACCCCACACCCCAGCACATGAAAGAGGTACCCATATAAAGTGGTGTAGTTGTTGCAGCATACTCCACATCGCAAATGACGTGTCATTTTCAAGGTTGCACTCAAGATGTTCCAAACTTGTCCTTCAGTGAAGTCCTGACTCTGCCCCATGGGTCTGGCTAGTCCATTGTGGATGAGGGAGGCATGTGTCTGAAACTGAGACTCTGAGGCGAAGGGCACTTCACATCGCCCACACACTACTGCCACCTTCCCTGGCTCCACTACTGGCTGAGGTTCTTTTACTTGTGGTTTTCTAGGTCGACGAGTTCTTGGACGCCCCTGCTGTTTTTTCTCTGGCTGATCTGGGGCAACAATAGCCTCACCAGCCAAAGGGCCCTTTAAAGCCTTCTGGATGTCCACACCTGGTGGTAAGTGTCTGAGAAAGCTTAAAAGATTATCACTTTGTTCTTCATTTTTATTTTCACTGGATATGTTACTTTTATCTTCTTCAGATTTTATCTTTTTCCGTTTCCTTCTTTGAGCAGGTTTTGATGTACTAGATTCCACTGCTGGCTGGTCACCTGGCATCTCATTCCTTAGTACGCTATCCTCATCCTCTGACTTGTTTCCTAGTTCTTTACTTGGTGTCCTTTCATCTGATATTCCTCCCCAGTCCTCCCTATTCTTCTGTGTCTCCTCCACTTTCTCCAGAGTAGTCCTCCTCCTTGCAGCACCTCTGGGTTTAGGCGATCTGACTGGTGATCGGATGGGCGAGCGAATGGGTGACCGAACCGGTGATTTCTGCCCAGCCCCAGCTTTTCCGCGAGGGGAGGTGGCCTCAGTTACCACCCCAGTCCACCAATCCCTGAGCCTGACTTTTCGACCACCACGTGAAACATGCTCAACGGATTCCTCTACTTCCAATGCACTCTCCTCCACCGAGCTTCTCCTTTTTCTAACTTTGTTCTGATTTCCCTCAGCAATCCCAGATGTACTTGACTGTGATACCTGAGAACTGGTTAAAGATGGATAATCTGATGTTGCATTTTCAATTAAAGAATAATCCTGCAATGCATTTCCAGGTGTGTTGTAATCTGTTCCATCTGATCCTGGCATTCCATTAACCGTATGATTGCCAATGTTGCTATAACTATTTTCTCTTGACTCCTGGTCTAAACTGGACTCCATTGCAAATTCCAACTGGCCCTGAATGCACATTTCAGTACTTTTATGGTATAAGCCATTCTGGGTCAGTTCTGGAAAATTATCTTGGTTCTGGTTATACTTACTTCTACCTCTGCCTCTCCCTCTGCCTCTACCCCTCCCTCTGCCTCTACCCCTCCCTCTGCCTCTACCTCTACCTCTTCCTCTACCCCTGCCTCTTCCTCTAGTGGTGATTTCATTCCTAACGGATTCCTCACTGTCTGATGGCAATGTTTCAAGAGATAAGCTTTTGTCAACAGTCTGCTGTTCATCCTCTATTACCTCACTGGATTCAATTTCAATGGCTGAATTTATCAAAATGGGATCATTCACACTCCTGCCACTAAAGGATTCACACACACCATTCTCCCCCTCTGATACTGAACTAGTAGTGTCAGTGTTAATTTTCTGGCCATTAACAAACGACTCAGATAGACAAGCATCTTGGTTCAAGTTTTGTTCTACATCTCCAGTGATTATTTCAGTTTCAGGCTGACTCTCTCCTATGCACACTAAATCTCTCTGAGGCTTTAAGCTGGACTCTGTTTCTTTCTGAGATGAATCCTCAGAACACATCACTGATTCACTGTTATTTGCCTCAAGGAACTGCATATCTGAACCATCATCACTATATTCCACATCAACCAACCCAGTATCTGCATCCACTGAAGATTCATGATTTCTAGTTGCAGGATGCTGCCCTTCTGATGGACTGGTTGTTCCTCCCAGCAATTCTTGGGATAATTCTACTGCTCCCCCTGCCTCTCCTGTTAGTTCCTCAGTGCTGAAGCTCTCTTCACAAGCAACTGAATCATGAGCTTCCTCCATTTCTGAGTAATGATTCTTCTCTTCAACCACAGCACCAGAACAACTGGCATAAATACCTGAAGAGTTTCCTGCATCCCCCTGAGGGCTGATCTCTAGCTGTACTGATGTCTGATTGTATGTAACATCACTTGTGTTGACTCCATTATCAGTTATTTCATTAGCAGCCTGTTGTTCATTGTCAGTATAGGAATTGTTGTCTTGAGTTTGTTGTGTGGTGATCAGAGTGTAAGGTTGAGTTTCATGTTCTTGTCTGCTGATTTCTTCATGAGAAGTTTTATGAGATGGCAAGAAACTTTCTCCTCCCCCTTGTGTTACACTACCATTTGGTGGCATGATGCCTGCTCTATCTGGCAAAATATACTGCTGTGGTGACATGAACCCTTCATCTCCTTGCACAATGCTCTCTTGCGGTGACATGAAGCTTCCTCCTCTAATCTGTGGTGACATGAGGCCTCCTCTCATCTGTGGTGACATGAGCCCTTCATCTCTCGTCAGTGGTGACGTGATGCCTTCTTTTCTATTTTGAGGTGACATGAGGCCTCTCATCTGAGGTGACATGAAGCTTTCTCCTTCTGTCTGTGGTGACATGAGGCCTTCTTTTGTTGATGGTGACATGAAGCCTTCTATCTGTGACGACACGAGGCCATCTTCCCTTGTCTGTGATGATATGAGGCTTTCATCTCTTGTCTGTAGTGAAATGAGGCTTTCTCCTGTCTGAGGTGACATGAAGCCTTTCATCTGTGGTGACAAGAAACTTTCTTCTCTTCTCTGTGGCGATATAAAGCCTTCTTCTTCTCTCTGTGGTGATATAAAGTCTTCTTCTCCTCTCTGTGGCGATATGAAGCATTTTCTAACAGCCTGTGGTGACATGAATCCTTCTCCTCTCCCTTGTACCTGTACGATCACTGGCCTGAATGTATCTACAGGCTGAATTACCAGGGAACTTGGAAGGTCGGCCATGCTCTGAACATGGTTTGGTGATGGAGCAATCGGTAGGGCTAAACTGGTGCTGAAGATGGTCTGTAAGAGTTCCGGGTTGCTGCTGGTAAGTGTCCCCGTTGTGGGATCATACTCTCCCAAGATCTGAGGTTCTTGCAATGGTGCAGTCTGACAAGAAACTGTGTCTACAGTGGATCGAGCTGCTTTCTGATTGGATGGATCATGGTTCTGATTAACCAACTCATCTTTAACATGTGGTGACTGAGACTGAGTACCTGATTTGCATGACACTACAGACTGTAACTGTGTATCTTGACTGGAGAGTGGCTCTGCACTGTTCAATGGATGGAATGCCTGCATTTCTTCCACTTGCTGAAGTTCTGGTTCTGATTCTTGCTGTGAAGTTGATGCAAATTCCATTTTTCTTTCTTGGTGACAAGATGCACCTTCTCTGACTACTTCTTGCTGTGGCTGGTGGTTACCACTTGCAGTAAACTCAAAACTCTGGCTGACAGACTGAGCTAAGGAGGCAGTATGAAGAGTAGAGGATGCCTTGGATAACTGGCAGGGGGTAATAATGGGAAGAGAAGTAGATGAAGACGAGGGGGTTGTTTCACTGTTCAGCACTGCAATACCCTGGTGAATTACTGTTGGCGATTGGCTAACTGAGGTGGAGACTTTATGTTCAGCAGAAGCCAGGGGAGACAACAGTTGGGAATGTGATGTTGAGAGTGATGCTTTGCAGGGAAGGGATGGCACAGCCTGAGAGGCATGGGAATATATCTGTGGTGACACCTCTGATAAATGCTGCTGACTCATCATATGCGGTAACAGCTTTGGTGTATCTTCTGACGACTGTAATCCACATATCACAGACTGTGGTATTAATGATCCATCTTCATTTGATACATCCTGACTATCAGTCACATTTCTTTCTTGCTGCTCTTCATCATAAATATTAATTCGCTTCTTAGCACTAACTTCCGACTTAATTACAGTGCCAGTACCTTTCCTAACACCTGGTTTCTTCACAGAACAGTGAACTTCCTGTTTTCTCTCTTCTTTGCCAGGTGTGGAAACCCCACTCTGCATACTGACAGATAACTGGGAGTTCTTGTTTGCATCTGCTGTGTCTGAACCTATTTTAAAGGCTCCCAAATATTTAATTGCAAATGGTTTTGAAGACCAAGTTTTTGGCAGGCTGGGTATTGCACCAGAAGCAAGTGGGGATGGCACTAACAGGTTCTGTGGATCAATTTTTGTGGCTGGAATCACACTGGAAGTGAGGTTTGGGACACAAGTGGTGGTTGTCTCACAAGGTGGGGGAGTGTCCGAAACAGCACCACTTGATATATCTGTTAATAATGGGAGTTTCTGACTAAATTCTTTAATTGCATTTGGCTGTCTTTGTCCAACGCATTTTTTAGAAATAGCTTGAGAGGATAGTGGGCATTGTTTGATGGTATCTAGGCAGCTAGTGGGTAGTTCTGCATGGCATGGCACTGAGGAATGTAGTCCTGTTGTAGGTGGAGAACTTGAGTGACATTCTGCCAAAACAGGGGAGCCTGTTTGTGGTTCTGTGCAGGGTACAGGATTAACAGTTTCTGGTGTTGGTTGTGGTGAGCTAATATGCAGGTCAGTAAGATGTAAGGAACTGTGTTGTGTTGAATTCTGAGTGCTAATGGCTGATGCCATAGTACTGCAGGGTTTAGGGGAACATTCATTTCTGGCAGGTGACTTTACAGCAATACTTTCAGTGGCTACAGGCACTTCATTATCAAGAATACTATCCTGGCTTGAAGCCTGGGATGTGCTGACAGGTGATGACTTTATCAATGACACAGACAGAGATGGGTGACATGTGCGAGGGCGCAATGGCAGTTTTGCTAATTCACCAGTGAATGAAACATCTGCTGTTGATGAGAGTTTACTTGTCCGAGAGTAAGTTCTGGTGATTTTTGTAGGCTCAATACTAGAGATGTCATCACAAATCTCCCATGAACCTGGTTGTGTTTTGTAATTAATATTTATATTTTTGGTATCCTGAGATGCTGGCAAGTCTATAGTATTAGTGTTTATCTGAGCTACTGGAGGTCCTTGTGACACTGGTGAGGGAGTGGCTGATTGACTACATGGCATGGCACAGAAATGGTCAACAGACATGCTTCCCAACTGCCTATTATCTGATGTTGCTGTGTCATGCAGGGGTATTTGGGCAGAGCTGTTGCTGCTTAAGTTATGTGGGCCACCAGAGTTTGTGGGATTCCAGTTGTCAGCAAATTCATTATTCGCTAGGTTGTCAGACTGACTGGTTCGATGCAAAATTCTAGATTTTCTCTGAGTGGGAGACTCTTGGTCATGAAAAGTTGGGCAGGCACAGGCTGATGATGGTCGTCTGCGTACAGCTTGTGGAGAATTTGTGAAACGCTGTTCTTCAGGGACTATAGGATAATCGAACCTCGTGGATTCTTGAAGTAATCTGGTAGCTATCTCCATCTTCCTCTGTGCAGCAGCTTCTCGATGCCGGAGCATTTCCTCTCGTTGTCGCAGCTTAGCCTCCTGTTGATGAAGGGCCAGCCAGATGCGTTGCTGAGCCTCCTCCTCCTGCTGCTTAACTACTGCCTCAGCTCGTTCCAGTTGTTCTTGTCTCTTTGCCAGCTGTTGCTTCTTGAGCCATACGGGGGAGGGTGGCTCATCTATATCCAGATTTTCATCATCTCTGGGCCATCCTGTTACTGCTGACACAATGGTACCTGGAGAGTATCGCTGTTCCAACCCTCGTGTGCCAGTCTTCCTTCCTGTTATGGGCAAAATGCTACCTGGGGTCCTCTGCTGAGACCTACTAGACTCCCCACCACCACAGCAATGCACCTTCCCCTCCTGCTGCCTTGCCTCCTCCTCACTATCATCACTAGTGTAGCTTGAGGCTTGTGACTCCCAAGGTCGGCGTTTCACCATTCGGAATGAATTGCACATCTTGATACTATCAGATTCATCTACATATTTTCGCTTCATTCTAGGTACACCTGTATCAAACAGGATTCCACTACTGGTATTTTGAACAAATGCTGGTCTACCAACTCGTCTCTGGGACTGGGAATATGAGCTCTCAGAATATCCTTGCTCCTCACTGTTCATCCTTAGAGTGTTAACATCCACATACTTCCTCATCTCCTCCAACTCTCTTCTGCAGCGGACAGAACGTTCAGATCTACCCAAGTCCTGAACACCATACTGATGGACCTCTAAGGAAGACGGGGCAATGGACTCGCGTCTTTCCTGGCTCCCAACACTACCTTCCCACCTTCTGCAGCTGCTGCTCTTGTCCCTCTCCCTCCTGACATTGTGCACAACCTGCAGGTGCTCCCACAGTGCAGTCAGGGATGGTAAGCTCTTGCAACAAATACCACATGATGTATCAAGTAGCCTGGAGTTGTTGCAGTCTGATCCAGGGGTGGCTGAGCTCTCCCTTGACCTATACTCTCCACTCTCTCCATCCCCAAACCTGGAAGGGCAGAGACAAGTAATTTTGCTGCAAAAATTAATCCAGAGATAAGGAATATGGTACATATAGATATAAAAATTCATTTAAGTTACAAGAAGCCTGAATTAAAACGACATAATAATAGGATGATGATCACCAACCACTTACCTGCATGGGTACCTTTGCTAAATTAACAAGGGTAACTGTACAGGGAGATGCCCTGAGAAAAGCACAATGGAATATAACATATTGTAAACACTCAAATGGGGTATTAAAGGATTAGCTGTTTCTGTTTTCTGTACTCCACTGAGGTACCTCTCATCAATCTGTTCAAATCTCGATCACCAAACACATGGCAATGTCAGTCATCTTCTCTCAATAACCACTGGTTGCCTTCACCTATCTCTACACCCTGATACTCGGAGATTTTATTGAACTCTTATCCAGTAAGCAAAGAACCTGTTTACCAACAGCAAACAGCACTGCATCATTTGCATACATCACATCTGAAATACTACACCTTTCACCACTCTTCACCAGCTTTCACACTCCTTTCTGCATTACTCATTGTTTTGACTAATCTCATTCCTCATTCATTATCAGTGTTGGAAGGAAAGAGGTGTGTGTGACATCCCCAGGACGGCCAAGACAGAACTGCTTCCAGGTTATTTTGTCCTCTCATATGACTATCACTCCCTCAGACACTCCTCTTCCTCTTCCTTCTCTTGAACAATCACAAAACAAAACTAAGCCAATGTAACAAGCATGAAGCAGCCATAGTTAGTTTTAATCATGATAATCCTACCTGGTGGGAAGGAAGGCAATCGATGTACCAAAGGTGTTAAAGGGACGGTAATCTCTGTCCTCCTCCTCCTCCTCACAGGCCTGAAAACATTTCACTTTTCAGTAGGATGACAAAATTTCTATACAATCCCAAGTACCCCACAACATCAAATAAGAAATCTGACCTGGGTTCCAAGCAACCAACTAATGTTCTCTTAAAATACAATATAAGCATTTATAACTTGTCTACTCCTTATTTGTAGTCCATCTATCCATCCAATCCTACGTTGCCCCATGTGGAGTGTAGGAGTCCGGGGCTAGGCAAGTCAGTCCCGACAATGAAGATGACTCGCCTACACCTTATTTGTAGTATATTATATATATATATATAATACCAATACACCAGTCCTGTATGAGACAGCCCTAGCATGTATTCAATATGGACGGTGGGTGTTAGTGCCGAAATGGTGACATGTAGTGGTGTATGATATGTAGGAGGATTACTGAGCCTTGAGAGCTGGCTGTGAGGCCTATGCCCAGAGTTGAGCACATAACATATATATATATATATATATATATATATATATCTGATGGAGAGACAGGCTGACGAATGAGGATATAAAGGAGTGTTGTGGTGTGGATGTGGATGTGATAGGAAGCGTTATGAGGAACACACTGAGGTGGTTTGGCCATGTGGAGAGGATGGAGGGTGAAAGACTGACGAAGAGAGTGTATGTGAGTGAGGTGGAGGGGGGAAGAGGGAGGGGGAGGCCGAGAATGAGATGGAGGGATGGGGTGGAGAGGTATATGAGAGAGGGGGGTGTGAGTTGGGGGCAGGGCAGTGAAATGGCGGGGGACAGGGCGACTTGGAGGTGATTTGTTTGTGGCCACCCCAAGCAGGATTGAGGCGTCTGGCAATGGATGGATGGATGGATATATATATATATATATATATATATATATATATATGTGAAGCTACAGAACGTGGTGAATGTTTTTTGGCATATCCGATACAGCCAGGATTCCGGGGGCTTGAATGATGAGTGAATGGAAGCGTGGTCCATTCAACTGGGCGAATTTGGTCTGTCTGGACATTGCTACTCCTCACCCTGCCCTAGGGTAGGAAATGAGGTCCGGATGATGATGATGGTGATGAAATATATATATATATACCACAGCCTAATAAATTATTAGGCTGTGGATATTTGATTTAAAAAATGTTTTAATGATTTTTGTAAGGATCTGCATAAGCTATTGTATATCTATATTTAATTATTAAATAAAACGTCTTAAGAAAATGCAGATAAAGGTAAAACTGGCAACATCACAGCCTTTGGATGGACAGTGAGAGACTAACGAGGAGAGTGTATGCAAGTGAGATGGAGGCCAAGGATGAGATGGAGGGATGGAGTGGAGAGGTACCGTATATGAGAGAGGGGGATGTGAGCTGGAAGCAGGGCAGTGAAATGGCAGGGGACAGGGTGACATGGAGGCGATTTGTTGATTGTGGCCAGTGGCCACCCCTTACGGGATTAAGGCATCTGACAATAGATAGACAGATAGAATAATAATAAATAAAAGTAACTACAGTATGCTAATTTATTTACATATCCCAATATTTTTCAACAATTCCCACAAATATATGCAAATGGTTGGTGCTAACACTTTGCGACATTGCGCAAGCTAAATATTAAATTATGCACTTGTGCAAATTACAAATAACAACAAATAATAATAATAAATAAAAGTAAGTACAGTAATCCCTCTAATATCCGGACGCCCAATAACCGAACATCCCCACTAACCGAACCTTATCGTCCTGGGATCAAACATTCCCAAAATGGTCCGAAAATCCAAAAAAATTGGAAAAAAAATCGATTTTTTTGCCGTCCGTAATTTGAACTTGCCGCGCGCGCCGCGTGAGAGCATTGTTTTGGTTCGTCATTCCTCCGACGTCTGATAGAGCGCCGCTGCATCCTCCCCACTTCCCGCCTGTCTCTCACCGCGACAAGACCTACGCTCTTCGCCATGGCTTGGGAAAGGTTAATGTGCAACACTTAAATTTAATGGAACATTATTTGGACTAAAGTGAACACTGTGAAAAGAACGGACTTCTGTGTGTTAGTGACTAAGTTCAGTGCAAGACTTCAGGAAGAGTGTAGTGCAAGTGCTTCAGGAAATCGTTCTTACTGTCAGAGTCCGAGAGGAGGCGGTTATTCATCGAGGTGGCCAGGGACTTGCTGTAAGTAGCCAAAATGTTTCATGTTGTACTATTTTCCATACTATATTTACCAGAATGTTTCATATTGTATTTTTTCCCATACTATACTTACCAGAAAGTGTCATACTGTACTTCTTTCCATACTAAACTTACCTCATGCATGTGCAGTAGGAATGTGTTTTTCAGAGTTCGGTTAGGTTCGGTTAGGTTAGGTTCGGTTAGAGTCCATAAGTACCAGAATGTTTATTAATGTATGAACATACTTCTAAACCCACATTTTATGTGTGTATTGCATTTATTTCAGTCATTTATGTGCCTTATTGGTGTGATTTGGGTGTTAAATAGGTGCTATGCATGTCCGGAGGGAGTTGTATAGGTGTTTCTCTGTGTTAGGGTCCGTAAGTACAAGTCCATAAGCTGGGGCCCAATATCCGGACAAAACCAATATCCGAACCTACTGATGGCTCTATTGATCCGGATATTGGAGTGATTACTGTATGTTAATTTATTTAAAATTCCCACAAATATATACAAATGGTTTACGCTTGCGCTTTGCAACATTGCGCAAGCTAAATATGTGTCAGACTGCGCATTGTGCGCACTTAAGGTCTTTTTTCATTTGTGCTGCCCACCACTGATCACACAATAAGGATGATTTCCAGTAAGCAACATGTGAATCAGAATTTATAAACAAGCAAGTAATAACATTTTCCATACAATAGTATGACACAGTCTTTTGATGGACTGAAAATGCTTGTAATATTTTCATTCTACTACTTCCATGCAAGTACTCTTTACTTAATTACATGTTTTCTTACTCTACAAGAAGTTTTCCAAGCAAGAACCAAGTATAAAAAGATTTAAGATAACAAGCAAGCTGAAGAGGGCCCTCCAAATAAATATTTCCATATCAAGGTGAAATTGTTGCATATGAGCAACTACAGTAATGACAACTTGATTATACCAAGACACTCTGTAGCCAGTTCATTCTTTCCATGTATGTACATAAGTATGTGGTAAAGCTGGCTGATCATGTATTTTACCTAGTTGTATAATCATTTATTCATTCATCAACTAATCCTGTGTTGCCCCATGAGGAGCACAAAAGCTCGGGGCTAGGCAAGTTGGTCCTGACATTTACGATGAAAGTGACCAGCCTCACTCATCCTTGAGTGGAATTACGTGAGCAATAAACACCAACAACCCCTTGGATATAAACTTGCACAGGCTCAATCCGACTGGAGCAACTTAATTACCTACTAAACCATCAGGAGCCATAATCTGGTTATATGGTTACCACCCAGTGTACTATATTATTTCCTGGTGTATAGGACCAATTTGGCTTGCCACTCAGTGTAAAGTCACCTGTAGGCAGAAGGATGAGGAAAGAATGAAGGAAAGAAAGACAGAAGCGGGAGTGTCAAGGCACCCATAGGTAGAAGGAAGAGGAAAGAATGAAGAAAATAAAGACAGAAGAGGAAGGAAGGAAGGGAGGAAAGGGCAGACACCCGAGAGCAGCACTACATCAAGTGAGTGGATGGTGGGCGCCCCCACTTAATTTATGACACATGGTGCATACTGCCATAAGAAACTTTACAGTGACACACACTTCTACATCCCTGGCGACATTTATAATGCTAGACATCACAATTTCATCCAGTGATTCAACATTTTGTTCTTACTGTTTGCAAAACTGAACCAAAAACCTGGAAAAGTGTTAATCCCTTTAATTCAAGGACATATTTTTGTGTTATGGTATTCCAGTTTACCTCCACACGATGTTATAAAGGTTCAGTGAGCCATTCTGAACCGGAGAGATGAGATGCAACCTTCCTTAACCCCTCCAGTATGTTTTTTTTTTTTTTTTTTTCCTGAATAAAATAGTCTGGTGGCATCAAGAACAAAATCTAACAGGCACATTCGTCAACCACTTGGCCAGTGTCATACCATGAAAAAAGGTAGGTACAGAAATGAGCGCAGTGAGCAAAGGAATGGGTGATATAAGCAAGAAGTTTGGTGGGTGGTGACCTTGGGGTAGGAATGTATATCCAGTGAAAATGAGTGTTGCAGGATTAGTGGTTTGAGAGCAGCGATGGTAGGCTTCAACACTTCCTCCAAGAATGACTCTGTTGGGTGAGTGGTGGGTGAATATATGGGAATGGGGAACAAAGAAATGGGGGGGCTGACCTACAGCTGTGGTGGGGTTGGGCAAGGGGCCACAAGAGGAAATACGTCCTGTAAAATTAATGGTATGAGTGCAATGAAGGCTTATTTCAGTTTTCTCCAACAAGAACAAATACCAGTAAGCTCATGCAGCTCTCATATGCCTAGAATCCACAATGCAAGCAAAACCTTGTCAATATAGTGAAGAAGTTGAGTCTCCGATTTACAACTGAATTTATGGTGTTTTGGAAATGAAACACACAAACAACGACATGGCTGTGTTGCTCTCGTATGCCTGGAATATTATGACAATGGCAAATATGGCATCGTAAAGGTGTTGAGTCTCAAATTTTTGGTTTCATTTACAGTATTTTAAAGACTGAATGCTAACACCTTTTTTTTTTTTTTAAATGTCCCAAGATCCTGAACACAATTCTTAGTTCTGTGGTGAAATTATATAGGACATAGTACTACAGTACTTTTCATAAGAGTAAGATGTTGGTAACATCAAGTTAAAACCATGACACTAAATGAATAAAAGACAAAATCTGTTCAGTATATTCTTATGTAATGCTTTTGCTTTTACAGTTAGAGACAGTGTTTCATCTATGACACCCTGCAAGAGTTAAAATAAAGACAAGCTGGCGCAGACTCACCTCAGACGATGCTTGGGTATTTCCTCGTGGCCTTTGACTCACCTGTTCCTTGCGACCTTCCTTCCAGCTGGTCCCTCCACCACGCTCACAGCCTCCAGGGTCACTGCACGGGCGGGGTGGGTGATGCCGGGTAGGGAGGTGGTGGAGGGGCAACTCTGGGGGACTGGCACTTCTCTGCACCAGAAAAAGTTAATGTTAGTATGATGACTGTAAGCACAGATATCCCTAACATGCAGTTGTTGTCAAAGGAGATACATATACCAAAGTGGTATCAGTAGGACAGAATGCACATTCTTATAGTACTGGAGAACCACTCTACTATACAAATAGGGTTATCAGCATGGTACAGAGGAGGTACACCCATATATACCCATTAAAGTCAAGCATAAGCCTATACAGACAAGACTTCACAGGAACACCAGGTATGTCTCCATTGGTCAGAATTTATTCAATACTGTATATCATTATATCAGAGAAAGTGAAATCTTAAAATTCCTAGGATAGACAACTGTGTTTATGACTCTGTGGGTAGGGACAGAAAGAAGAGAGAGCTGGAGGGAAAAATTATGACTGAAAAAGGGCAGCGTAACACTATATATATATATATATATATATATATATATATATATATATACTGCATATATACAGTATAGCATCCAGTTAACAAAATCACATACAAGAGTGCATAGTACTTTTTTCTAGGCACTGTGTTGAACGTCAGAATATTTTTCTAGTGTTTTTTTCTGGAACCCAAAGAGTAATTCATAAAGGAACCATTATGTAAATTGGGACCCCCCATATGGCAATCAAACTGCTATATCTTACTTGGTGTGGACTATCATGTGATTTGTGTGGCATATACAGTGATGGATCTGGGTGTGTTGGTGGCTCCACTTGGCTACCAGACTCCACACCACAAACCCCACTTCCTCCTGCAACATCTGCAGGCCCTGCTTCATCCATCTCAATCTTTACTTCCTGCAAGAGGGAGGCAGCATGAGATTTGTGGTTAGAGAAGTGGTAAGTTGTCTGAAAGGATGTAAGTTTAATCCTACACTGTGGCAAGGAACAATTCGCTGACCTGAATTTTGTTAAAACAGATTTTATTATCTTCCACAAGACCTATCAAAATGTAACAAAAACACCACTGCTATCATCACACCAGTCCTGAATGATAAAGTCCTACAATGTATTCAACCTGTACAGTGCAGTGGGTATTTGTGCCAAAGTGATGACAAATGAAGGTATGTAGCGTGCAGAAGGACTGCTGGCCTACAAGACTGGGCTTTCAAACCTATAGACAGACCATGACATAAAAAAATATTCTATCCATCTATCTATCATAAAAAAAAATAAATAAATAAAAATAATAAATATATATATATATTTTTTTTATGTGTTCAACTCTGGGCATAGGCTTCACAGCCTGCTCCCAACGCCCAGTAGTCCTCCTACATACCATGCACCTCTACACGTCACCACTACAGCGCTAACACCCACCGTCCATACTGAATACATGCTAGGGCTGTCTCATACAGGACTGGTGTATTGGTATTAGCGGGGGTATTTTTACATGTCTGCGGGTCTTCTGGTAGATCAGTAAAGTCTGATATTATGAAATTCAAATCCTTAAACTGTTCCCTGCCCCAACCGGGATTTGAACTTGGGTCCAATAGGACTGCAGGCCACCTCTCTACTGACTGAGCCAACGCCTTCAATATTCACTTGCCTTCATGCAATCTTCACCTACTGGGAAGATGATGCAGTAAGAAAAAAATTCTAGTAATAATCACAGCATCAGATTAAATACAGGACTTATAAAACAGATTACATAACTGACTTTCATTGACCTGTATACCTGGTAGAGTAGATGAGTATTGGACACTGATAACAACGAAGTGAAAGCAGTGGATGTGGGGGTGGCTTTAATGAATGAGGGTCAGATTTGGAAGATTCCGGTGTTGCTGTTTGCTGATGATACAGTATTGTTGAGTGAAAATGAATGGGAGTTGCAAGGTCTGGTGAATGAATCTGGGACAGTGTGTAGGACGACGAATCTGAAAGTTAATGTAAACAAGAGTAAAGTTATGGTGTTTGAGACGAATGAAGTTACAGAATGTACAGTGAGGCTGGATGGTGAGGATATGGAGAATGTGAGTGCATTCAAGTACTTGGGTAGTGTGATGAGTAAGGATGGAATGCTGGGGGATGAACTGCGTGAAAGGGTACAGCAGGGAAGGAAGGTTGTTGGTTCACTGAAAGCAGTGATGAGAAAGAGGGGGGTGAGTATCGAAGTTAAGAAGTCACTGCATGATAGTATTGTGATCCCTACCCTGACGTATGGAAGCGAGGCATGGACCTTGCAAGAAAGGAACAACCCAAAAGTGACAACAATGGAAATGAGTTACTTGAAAGGAGCATGTGGAGTGACAAGGAGGGACAGGTTGATGAATGAAGAAGTGAAGGAACATTGTGGAGTGGATGTGGATGTGGCTGAGAAGATTAGGAGAAATACACTGAGGTGGTTTGGACATGTGGAGAGAATGGAGAATGAAAGACTGACTAAGACGGTGTATGTAGGTGAGGTGGAGGGAGGGAGAGGGAGCGGTAGACTGAGGATGAGGTGGAGGGAGGGAGTTGAGAGGTATATGAGGGATGGGGGAGTGAGCTGGGGGGATGGCAGTCAAATGGTGGGTGACAGCGCGACTTGGAGGCGTTTTGTCTGTGGCCACCCTTTGTGGGATTAGGGCGTCGGGCTATAGATAGATAGATAGACAGAAAGCATAGGATACAATATGAACAAAGGCCAGGCTCCCACCATCTGAGCACAGCAGCTGCAGTAACCCATTCAGTATGACATTATTCATATTTCATTCCTGCCATCATCACACAATTTTCTTCAGCTTAGGTGATGTCTTGCAGTGCATGGGCCAATAAAGGCAATTTCTAACTTCTCCAGTTCAAAGTTTTTCCTATGCTGAATAAAACTGCCAAGATATAACAGACAGGAGAAAATGAATATTATTAATACTGAAGGGCTTAACATTAGCTGGCTATCACCACATTCATTCTGACATTTTTCCCACCTGAGGATGGGGCGAAGTAGGGTCCACAGAGCAAGGGAGGCAAAGCATGATAAAGGGAAAACTATTAAAAACATACCCAGTAAATTGGAACTGACTCACCAATCAAGTTCCAGAATCCTGACTCCCACATGAGCTCAACCATTCACACATTTTCTTATGTGTTTTTCATAACAGTGTAAAATATAATCATTGTGACAATGGCACTCACTTGATGTAGTGCTGCCTACTTCTTCCTTCACCTTTATCATTCTTTTTCTGTGCCTGTCCTCCTCTCTTCCTATTTCTCCCATCTTTCCTGTCACTTCTTATTGCTTTTCTTTACAGGTGGCTTTACATTGAGTGACAAGCCAAATGGTTTCCTGTAAGCCAGGAAACCATTTACAACGCTGGGTGGTAACTATATAACCAAACCATACGTGCTCCCTACGTGTCAACAAGTGGGTTGGTGGAGGGTTAGTGCCCCTCCCCGTAAACCAAATAACTCAAAGTCAAATGGCCACCCCTTACGGGATTATGGCGTCTAACAATAAATAGATAGATAGATAGATAGACAACGGCATGTCCTTTGAGGACAGTGCACAGATGAAAGCATGGAAAAGCCACTACCACTGGCTACTGAACAAGGAGTTTGAGTGGAAAAAAAGAGATAATTTGATGCTAATCAGAACACAACAACAGTCAGCTTTTCAGAGAGAGAGATCGGGTCAAGCAACTAATAACCAACACAAAAAATCGTAAAGCATCAGGACCATCAGGAACTGTAGCCACTTTTCTTCCTTGAATCCACTAAACTCCCATCTTCACTTTAAAATATCGTCTATTACTGCTCCAGGGCAATGAGATGAAATTCTTGGACCAATTAATTTTCCTCTATTTGCCAACACATACCACAGCTAATGCTGTGACCCACCTTTCTTCTCACCAACAATCATTTTACTTTTATTTATATTTACTTTCAGACCACACCACTCACAGAAAGTAACAAGGCCAACCAATCTGCAAACATACCATTCATTATTAAGCATCACAGCATCATCTGCGAACATCAGATGTGAAATACTCAGTCTCTCATAACATAATTAATCACTAGCTTCATTCTCATTTCTAATAATCTTGTTTTCCCTGTCTGAAATCCCATCCATATTGCTATAATTTCATCACCAGGCATATCACACACCCTCATCCCCCCAGGTTACAGTATGCTGATCTGATTCTCAAACAGCTATCTACTCATACACATGCTTCAGTACCCACATAAATTATTTTATGGTATTTGACAGTTTTCCATTCACACCATACATACATACCTGACACATAACACCTTCCACAATTTCTCCCATTGCATCGTATCATATGCTTTTTCCAGATTCATGAATGCCACATCTTCCAATCTTTCTCAGATGTTTTCATCACTATCCGCCTTACTGTAAATATTTAATCCAAACATCCCCCAACACTCTAGAAACCACTTTGTTCATTATTCACTGGTATCTGCCTAATTACCAAGGCATAACCACAACCTATAATACACTGGTACAACTCCAGTGTGAGATTAGGTCCATACAGAAAGGTGAGAGAAAGCATAACCGAGGAAGAACTACCAAAAGCATGCCCAGTGTTATGGGTAACACTCATTCACACACCACTGAAGACCCCAATCCTGTCTCTACCTTACAAGTTTAACCATTTTCACATACTTACGGGTTATTTCTGTTTACTGTTATGTTTCATAGTAGCCTACCTGCTAGAGAACCAATCCCTCAATTATAAAGTTAAAAAAAGGAGTACCAAACCTGTCATGTACTCCATCAAACCACAGATAGCCCAATCCACACATCATGCACTCCTCTATCCATCTTGTACATTCAACTCAATCCTCCATTAGTTTCCTAACTTGAACTTCCATAGTTTACTTTCTTGCATACTCATTTGCCAAAACCATAAAACTTCTACCAAACTTCCTAACACCCTCATACTCACCTCTACCCTTTTCATCACCATGCAGTGGCTTAGAAGTTAGCATCACTGACTGTGAAGCTGTCAGCCCATTAGCATCATGGTTTGAATCCTGGTGCAGATAGCTGGCATCACACAACTCAGGTGTCCATCCACCCCTTGTGGATTGGTAGGTGGCCCACCAAGGGTAACACCTAGGGGAAGTAACTGTGGTAACCTGGATGATACAGTGGCTTTGTATACTAAGACAGTGTGTGAATAACCCAGCACAGATTCAAAGGTCTATGCTAGAGAAGAGCACCTTGGTTAAGTACGTCATAGCTTTTGTCCCTACCTTTACCTTACTTTCCATACTCCACAGCTTTCTCCAGTCATTATTGCTGATCCTATCCACATGTTACATACTCTACAAACTTACAAAATGAATACCGTATACCGATATTTGTAAAGTGCAATGCGCCCCAACTGAGAAAGCTATTTTAGCTGCAACATATCATTAAAGATATCAATTGAAACTGTACTTCCCAAACTTCATTCTCATTAGTTATTATGATTAAACTCAAGTAGATATGACCTGCAAATATGCATGCATATGTTTCTGCTTTCTGAAACAGATTAAAACTTTTGGAACTGTAGCAGGAAAACTATGGCAGAAACTGATCAAACAATTTATAAACACATGGTTCATCATAGTCTCTACATCATCATCATCATGTGGAGGCAAATGCTATGGGGATGCACAGTGTCACACTCTCCAACTACACCCACAGGGGTCCTAGCATCACACTCTCCAACTACACCCACAGGGGTCCCTTCATGCAACCCTCCTGGCAACAACTCTTCCCCCTCAAAATATCTCTCAACAGGAATCAACTTGCTCCAGCTATGAGTTCTGTGGCCTTCCCCTTGGTCTCCTTCATCCCAATTTCTCTCTCTCAGGATTACTCTGTGAGCTGAATCAACCTCAAGAACAGAATGTAGATAATGAGCCTTGATTCATTCTCACAAAGTAGCAGCTCGTTAGGCATAAGACAATGCCCCCCCCAAAGTGTAGAAGCTTAAGAAAATATATATATTCTTCCCTATACCAAGTACAGTACATGGCAAAACTTCCATAAACCCCAGATTATGGGTCATGTAGCCTTTTCAGTCTGTCCTCAGAAAAAAAAAAAAAAAAAAAGACATGGGTGATAATAGGACCTCTCTTTGAATTGATTCAGTGACTCTGTTAAGGGTGTAAAGAAGTGCATTTCCAAGTATGAGGAGGCTCCATCAATAAACATGGAAGTATGATTATATAAAGGATGGGTTAGGTTGGGTCTGGATAAGTCTGGATAGGTTACCACAAAACTGGTTAGGTTTGGTTAGGATAAACAAAGTTGGGTTGCTACAAAAATTTAGGTCAGGTTTGGATAAAAAGGCACTGATAAAGGTAATTTCACTTAAAAATAGTATTCCAAGGTGGCGTCCATCTGTCTTTGGCAATGCTGGGGATTGTACACAAGTGCTATTCTAAATATTTTTCACCACTTGTAAAAGAAATAAAAAACACTGACACATGAAATCACACTCAGAAAATAATAAAAGAATCCCGTGATGCATAATAAAAAATAAAAAAAAGACGCACTATTAAAAAAAAAATGCACTTAAAGAAAAAAAGGGATCACTTGTCTCCTCCAGGATCACCACAATGGTCATTTGTAACATCTGTGTTTTGAGTGCACAAACAACCTAGCTACATGAAATTTATATACCATAGAACAATTCGACAGAACACGGCATAATAATATACACCCTTGCCTCTATAAAACGGTACCTATAAAAACATACACTTTGCATTCTTCCATTTTTCCCTAATGGCATTTCTAACAATAACAACACATAGAGTCTACATACATTTCCTGATTATTTCTGGGGTGCTCTATAGTTACATCTCCCCCTTGGGCCTATACACACCTATCATCTATAGGAAATCTATCTCTATCTATTGCCAGACACCATAATCCCGTAAAGGGTGGCCATTTGACACTGAGTTAGTTGTTTTACAGGGAGGGGCACTAACCCTCCACCAACCCACTTGTTGACACGTAGGGAGCACGTATGGTTTGGTTATATGGTTACCACCCAGCATTGTAAATGGTTTCTTGGCTTACAGGAAACCATTTGCTTGTCACTCAATGTAAAGCCACCTGTAAAGGAAAGAAATGGAATAAGAAGTGACAGGAAAGATAGGAGAAATAGGAAGAGAGGAGGACAGGCACAGAAAAAGAATGATAAAGGCTAAGGAAGAAGTAGGCAGCACTACATCAAGTGAGTTATTGCATTTATATATAACACATGGAAGCTGTCAGCATCTGGTAGGCTACGATACACAACATCTCGTGATGTATTAAACAGCAACTCTGAGAGGCCAACAAGTTAGATACAGTTGGAGATGGTCTTGGTTAGTACGGTACTGAATTAAATGGGTTTAGGTTAGGTAAAGTGGGATCAGGGTAGGTTTATGTCTTTGGGTATAATGGCTTGTATTCCTCTCGCTTCTATATGTCACCATTGGGGATAGGAGTTAGGGAGTGGGGGTTCTCAAAAACTGGCCAATTCTGAGGGAAATAACTGCAAAAACCACACAAACTGAATACAAGAAGCCCAATGAAAAAACATAAATTTATCACCAAGCACAGTATGGTCTGAAATTTAATATTTACCAACTCAAATCTGATAATTTCCATTCATCCACTGGTAGCCATATGCACTGAATATTGCCTAATGCTATCACAACTGCAGCCCTAATTGCATACTGGAAATTTAGTGCTAACTTTAACTTAGGAATCACATTAGGAATTATCAGCCAGCCTTAATTACAGTGATTAGTAGTATAGGCAAATTATGGTATTAAATGTATTTTATTGGGATATCAAGTGCACTCCACAAAAGCCATACAGAACAACGACACACCAATGCAGCCCCACCATAATGAGGAAGCCAGCAGCCCTGAGGGAAGGTGGTGTTCAGACTAGGCAGGCTGATCACTAGGTTAGGCAGCCTGATCACTACCACATGTTACTGGTGCTGTGTGCAGCATGACATGAGTGCTGCACGTGGACAGCCAACCAACACGTGGGTCATGCTCTCACATGCTCACTCTCAAGTTATAATTAAAACATCTCCGGTCAAGAGTAATCACTTCTCGTTAAGCACTATTGGAGACCATTTTTTGCTCATCTGGAGTGAGTGACATTATCAGCTGTGTCTAGACTACACGGTTTCAATAAAGTCTACGATTGGCCATTATTTTTGGAGGATATGTGCTCGGATTCGAACCCCTACCCACAAATACACTTCCTCGCCCTCACCTGCTATCGAGTCCCCGCCGTCATCACCCTCAGCAATATTTATACTAACTCATATATATATCCATACATGCTGAATTACTCAGGCTTACCTTAAAATATACGTAAAATGAGTGTCACAAAATGATAACTTGCTGTAAAATATTACGACACCACCAGCTGTTTATCTAACATGGCTGCCCATAACCTATTCAGTGTTGCCATCTGTCTGTAAATAATGATGCAGTTTTGAGAGCACCTCCTTCAACCAATACTTTTTGTTACAATCTTTGAAACTTTTGGAGTAAATAAGGTAACACAATATAATTAATACCTATCTTAGTACCATTAGGCATTTTCCTCATGAGAAAGTCTTAAGTGTCGCTTATGTTGGTACTACAGCTATACTAAAAAAAATTGTTTATAGATCTTTCGTTTCTGTTCAACAAGAGTTCTAATATTCTACTCGTTACCAGTCAAAAATCACCATATAATACTACAAACAAGTATTCAAGCATTTAAAACCGAGACGCTGAACACGATAACGTTACTCCAATAAATCAGACAAATGCATTTTATCTCGATAAATTATGATGAATGGCTAGTGAAGTGGGAGTATATATCCTGCAACACAGTGTGCAGAAAAAAAAAAAAAAAAACTAACATTGTCGATCAGTCACTCTTCATCACTAACCCCTTCCTGACTATCGTTCCCCTCCCCTCCCACCACCACTTCGCTGTCATCTACAGTCACAGTCTACTGATGAACCGAAACTCTCCACACTCCAATGGAAGCCGATTATCTCTCTCCATGCAGTAATCGACGGTTTTGGAAGAATATTAATGTTTACACCCTTGTAGTTTTAGAAGACACCTATAGGAGATTCGAACGTGCGACCTTTTGATTAAGAGAGAGCCACTCTGCTGACTAGGTCACAAAACACCACTCTGCGGCCTCCGATTTGCTTTGGATTATAAAAGTAAATCCGTCAAACCTTGCAAACACTGAATGAAGGAGAAATGAGGGGAGGGGCAGTGGCGTAGCGTTTCGACAGATGGAGGGGTCAAGCCCTATTCTGGGGGGACCCAATGCTTAACATTGCCTACAAATTAAATTATACAAAATTTCAAGTGGAGTGGCTAGAAGGGAGGCCAAGGGTCTGGGTCTGACTAAGGGGGTCCCAGGCTCCCTCAGCCCCCCCCCCCCAGCTAAACAACTGACCTTAACACCCCTTCATCACCGATTCATTTTTGAATACGGCTATCGGTCACCAACAATTGTTATTCACTTACAGAACACGGATAGTAACAGTTCTAATAGCCGCATTAAGTCAAGGCACAACAAACATGGGGGTATACCTTTGAAATCAAAGGATTACACTGTTCCAGAGGATAGAAATTTGACAAGATTCCTTCTTATTCCCTCACTTGGCATTACTTTACTCTGTTCAGTTTAACTAGACGTAAAATGACCATTGCTCCATCTTGAATATTTAGCTGTAACAAGAGATGAACACGAATATAATGGTAATCACGAAGAAGTGCTATGAAAGGTATGCTGAGCTGTGGTACAGTAGTCTTATTCTGCCTCTGAGGTGTAGGAAAGAAGCTGGAATGGGACGAAAATCCCCATCTGACAAAAATGATTGAACCTTACGTAAGTAACCTATTGTAAGTGAGTGATTTTAAGAACCCACTTATACGAAAGGAACAACTCCCAAACCTAAGGATTTTCTAAGATACTGAAAAATGCAGTACCTTCAAGTAATCAATGGCTAATTTCGTGAAAGTTTGAAAGCAGCCTCTTTACCCGTTTTCTTTCACCCGGGTTAAGAAAACGAGATTTTAGTGTTTATGTTGCTGGGGATGACGAGCCTAAACCACGTCAAGGAAGAAGAAGAAGATTAATTTTCTGAGGTAAGGTGTTTGCTGGCATATATATATATCAGTATTTTTACGAATATCAGGATAGCAAGGGTAAATTTTTGATGAACTGGGAGGATAGAGCAATCAGGTGCACTGTATATGTTGATATCAGGTGAACGGGTTATTTTCAACAGGGAAGTTTTAATAACCCAGTTCGCGAGGGTATATTGCGGTGATAGGCAAACCTAGGTCAGTATGTCGAGAGTTTTACGAGTGTGTGGATGCCTCTCAAAGTGATCGCGTCACATTAATTCCTAAAGTACTGCTTTATAAGTCTACGACAATGGCACTGAAGGAGTTGAAGCCTGAAATACATAAGACTGTCTTGGCCATTATTTGTGCTCTTTGTGGATCATTCTTTTCAACAACAATGATTGTATTTACAAATCAGAGAGTGCCATCTTATCCCCCACTTCCAGACATGTACCTAGACTCAGTGGATCGAATTCCCTGGGCATTCAAGCTTTGTGAAACAGTTATACTTTTCTTACTTTTCATTCTGTTTTGTATTACACTAATGCACACTCACAGATGGATAATACTTAGGCGGTTTGCAGCTATTTTATCACTCTTGTTTATACTCAGAGGGATAAGCATGTTTCTTACGGTGTTCCCGCCTCCTGATGAAAATGTCCCATTCACAAAACTCCCATTAGATGGGTTTATGGAAAAACTTGCCATGTCATGGAAGATTTGGGGAAAGTTTGGCTTAAGTTTGCAAGGAGTTGAGACACCAGGTGATTACATGTTCAGTGGCCACACGGCTGCCCTGACGGTCTTGAACTATTTTATTACAGAGTACAGTCCGAGAAGGTTAAGGTGGCTCCATAGACTGTCATGGGCCCTGAATATTTTTGGTATGTTTTTGATTCTAACATCATTTGAACATTACTCAATTGATGTTTTTGTGGGATATTGTTTTGCTTCAAGGATATTTATCTATTACCATGCCTGGGCTAACGACATCTCTCGTCACTTTGTTCACGCGAGTATCAAACCGAAGCTTCTCCTTTTCCAATACTTTGAGGAGAATATTGTTGGTATTGTTCCTAATGAGTACAATTTTGCACTATGGTACTGATGACTATACTTTTGCATCTGTCTTTCAGCCCAGTAACTGAGGAGAATATTGTTGGTATTGTTCCTAATGAGTACAATTTTTCACTATGGTACTGATGACTATAATTTTGCATCTATCTTTCAGTCCAGTAATTGAGGAGAATATTGTTGGTATTGTTCCTATTGAATACAGCTGTTCACTATGGTTATGATGACTATAGTTTAGCATCTGTCTTTTGGTCCAGTAATCATAGGAGTGCTCTTGTGATGATGATGAAATTGCCTGTCTTTCTGGAGAAAAACTGTATGCATTTTCCAGTGTTGTGTTTTAGTCCTAGCCCTGTTTAAGTCTTGAATTTATGACCATACCTAAACCAAACTTACTCTTTCACAACAACAAATCTGAGGCATGACTACTGTTGTCCAGATAATTTTAAGGGTTGGAAACCAGCCTGTGCCCATGATAGCATTATACATGTTTAAGCAAAACTATACTCACCTCAGGGATTCAGACTGTAGCATGTAATCCATAGAATATTTTTACGCAAGAGCTTTACAACCAGACAACATCCAAAAATAACACATGCAAAAAACAAAACAATGATACTGTCTATTATTAACTTCGCCCAAAATTGTCATCTTTCCATCATGAATGTGAAGTTGTAACAGTAGAGTAGCTTATGATGCTAGTCAGAAAGTAGTGTTATGGAAAGGATGAAGAGCCATTGAGCTTTGTGAAATAAGCTGAAGAATTAGGACAAGCCAAAATGGGACAGAATCTAAAGTATGGAAACAGAGATTAACCCTTGTACTCCAATTCCATAATTTTTAGTTTACGGCCTTGTTGCAGTTTCCAGATGATATATATTGAGACACATTAAATGGGAGAGATGTGACATAGTGTACATTAATATCTTCACTATGGTGCAAGATATATTTCCCAAGACGAATATGCTTATCTGGAGTCAGATATTTACAATATGCCACAAAGAGAGGGAATGAATTCAGAAAACTTTACAAGGTTGGAAGACAAGGAGGATTTTAAAGTAAGAAATGGACATCAAAGGAGCATTGCAATGTGAATAGAAAAATCTCTGGCCACTTCTAGGAATCCAGCCGTAGCATATAAGAAGACTGAAGGATTGGAATGAATGGATGAAGCATGAATGAACTTGGATATGATAAGGGTTGCACCTGCTTATCAAGTTTTTCAAGTGATGGAAAGATTTGCCCTCAGGGGTTGTGAGAGTGACATTTAAAAGTGTGGAAGGCTTTTGCTTATTTGGTGGACCCAAGAATATGAAGGCTTTCATGATGTTTGAATGGCTGTACAACCCAGTTTTCTGGGCATTTTTCTGATAGCTGTCACACAATTATGCACATTTCATTTTCTTATTTCTGGGTCCTACAGACCCTTAGTTATTATTATGATTTTGGGTTAGAATTGGGTTTGGATGATGATGATGATGATGATGCTTAACTATGCTTAATGTTAATGGCTATTACTGACAGCTCAGATTGTTCGCAGGTGACAGTCACTCAAGACAGCAATAATGGTGGCCCGGTTGTCACGCCACGACTGGGTGACTCTCCATGCAGCATTGCTGGAGCAGGAGCGCAAGGCTGAGATTGAGGAAGCTCAGGCAAAGGTATGAGGAAACAGGAGATTAGAAATTGGTTGAAGGAGAAAAGTGGTGGGTGAATGGCTTTGAATGTAGGCTAATGTATTACAAGGTCACAAGTTCAGACCTGGTCATTGCAGGGTAAAAGGTGTGGATGATTTTTTGCTTGTTAGGTGGAGCTGAGAATTTTGAATGATTTGTGCTGTACTATATGATTTTGTAGCCCATTTCACTGGGCATTCTGATAGTTCTACTTTTCTGCTTTCTTCCTGTTTCGTGATCCTGTGCATCATATTTTACTGTGGGAAATTGGGCTAGATTGATGTTGATAATTTTGTCAGTATTTGTGTTCTTAGCCCTTTGCTGGTATTTCTCTTGGCTGCACAAAATAGTCCTATGTTACCCCAAATATGTTAAAGAATTACTTGAGGTACTTTTTGAAGCTTTTGACAACATAATCCTTTAGTGTTTGCCTAAAGAAAATGTCCAAGTGCTCCAGCCTCAGCAGAAGGGTTAATTCTCTTGGGAAATTAATTTCATGTGCTGTATTATTCTGCAGCTTGAAAGTGTTCCTCTAAAGAACCTGCAGTCACGTGGTGTGGTGGTGTTAGGCCTGGTGGTGAATGAGCGGTCAACAGGGCTATATGGTCGCCCCACACTCTCTCTGACACCCGCCCGCACTGACACACCTCTCCCTGCCAACACACTTACCCCAGGTCAGTGCACAAGATTCTCAGTTATTCGTCTGTCACTTGCCCTTGGTGTGCTGTACAGTAATTTTGCTGAATCTACCACAAGATACTAGCCAACCATTGAACCATTTGTAGCCTTCATTTACCTGTTCATTTTGTGTGATTACGGCAGACCCTGAGTATACGATGAAGTGGTATGCAATGAAAGGTACAATGGCAAAAAAAGTTAAGGGCTTTTTTTTTTTTTTTTTTTTTTTTTTTTTTATGATGGCATTTTTACTTATATGATCACTGTGATCCCATATGAAGATTCAGTGGTCATTGTACAGTAGCTGTTGTGAGTCATATGTTTTTATATTCAGTTCGTAATGTGCTGTTTTGCCATTTATGGGATGTCACTGTAAAGAAATGCGGGCTAACCATCAAAGCAGTAGAACACTCATTGGACAGCTCTTGATTAATTATATGATCTTTAACTTAATGAATTTTATATTGTTAAGTCAGACATTTACCACAGATTAACATCAAGGAGACTATGGCAAAATGCAACTGTTAAATTGAGTTTCATATATTCCATCATCACCTTGAGATGAGCTACCATCACTGTCACCTAACCACACCATCACTAGTTTCATCACTCATCTCTTTCCACCACCATCACTACTAACCACCATTACCACCACCACAACCATCACCACACCATCACCACCATTATTACATACACTCCATCCACTACCACTGTCATCCATCATAACTGCTACCACCACAGTCACAGGTGTTACTGCTTACACCGCCACCATCATGTCTGACACCCCACCATCACTACTGTTGGTAATGACCCCACTACCATCACCATAACAAATAGTGCAGTAATAACACTCTAACAACTACTAGTGCTATCCATCACTGCTTTTCCACTACTGCTACCATTTCTTGACTGCACAAATACCACCATTACTACTGATATGGTACCACTACCGTCACTAGCACCACAAATGCAACCAATATCATCACTACTGTTACTGTCATTACCATTACTTGTTGGCCACAACCACCTTCCATTATGTACCTGCAGGTGACATTGTGGGTGTGCGGAAGGGCGGGGTAGGACGAGGCGTACAGCTAACATCTGGGGTCGTGACACACATATCCCACTCATCTGTCCGCATCGCCATTGATGAGGGTGCTGATGAACTGGATGGCCTTGATGATGACACCACTCTGCAACTCCACAAGCTGACCAGTGATGTAAGTTGCTTTGGTCAGTGCAGTCAGTCTTCATGTAACCTCTTGAATCTGATGATATATTTTGTTAGTTGATTCACTCTCATCGTACATGTCAGGACCAACTTGCCTAGCCCCGGGCTCTTGCACTGCTCGTGGGGCAACATAGGATTGGATGATGGATTAGTTGGTGTCTATATTTTGTTAGTTTATTCTTGGTACCTTGAGCTTATTGAATTTGGGAAGGAAGTGAGATCTCAGCTCATTTAATTATTGTTGAACAGTGTAGCTTAGCTTTTGACACGGGGTTGCATAATCTGGATGACAGCTCCTTTAAAAATCCACAATCTCCTGGTGATGTACGTGGCTGTGGTCAGTATTTCCTATACATCTCTAGGGTTCTAAACTGCTGGAGTGGCATCCCAATGCATTTGGCTGTTTTTGAACAGTTAAGTGAGATCTCAGTAAGTTGTGATAAAGTTATCCTTTTCCTCAGCCTGTTTCTGTTAGCCTCTGCCCACATCTGTCTACAGCAGTTAATATACTGCAGGTTAACGGCCACACAACAGATATTGGAGAAGAGGGAGAGTGATTCTTCTTGCTCCTCCTTCTCGGCACTTTTTGCATTCAACCTCTTCCAACATTTCTTCCAAACAGGTAACATACCGCCGGATAAAGGCTGGTCTGCAGATACTGGAGAAGGGAGAAAGTGGTCCAGCCTCCCATCTGGTCTCAGTGCTGTTTGGAGAGGCTCCACCCAGGCCCCCTGCACCCTCCCTCCCTCCTCAACTCACAAGGGCACCAGGCAAACTGCAGCTCTTCAATAGTGAGTTTTTATATCCACAACATTTTTTTTTAGATCCATTTTTGGTATTAACAGTTTTAGTTTGGTGAAGTCTTGCTTCTTCTGTTCATTCTAAATTTAGAGACTTTTTTTTTTTTTTCAGCTAAAAAGATTAATTGGAAGTAAAGATGTAGCTTTTTCTTTTTTTCTTTAAGGATACACAATGGCAGGTTGGGAGCTTTATTTTATATTATTTTATTATTTTTATTATTTTTTAAATTGTAAATGAGGACACATAGTAGGTTGGGAATTTTAGTGTTTTATGATGGCCAAAAAAAGACTTGGGATGAGATCATACAGCATGACCTCAGAGATAAGGGACAGGATATACAAGCTGCTAGAGCTCAAACAGCATGGAGAGCCGCCAATAAGTGACCGAGGCCAGTGCATGCAAACATGTTGGAGCCTTTATAAATGAAGCAAATGAACCTGAAGATATATAGTAGTAAGATGGGACTTTAAATATTTTGTGAGGGATGAGGATATTGGTGGTAGCTTGGGGACATTTAATTTTTATGATTATTGAGGATATTGGTGGTACGTTGGATGCTTTAGCCCATAAACTGCAATGTACCTTAGTAGACAGATTGGTTTTGACTGTGGTGTACCTCAGTAGAGACCAGTTTAAGTTTAATTCCCTGCAGTTTTTTACTGATGTTTGTTATTTCTAAAGCACATTAGATATTAACCTAGAAGTTTGTATACCCACATTTCAGCAAGACTCTACCATCTTATAACCTACCCATATAACTGGTTTTTGGTTAAATAAAATGTAGGCCTAGATATTTTTTAGCTTGCTGAAAAGTTTTACATAAAATATAACTAGTGGAAAAAGTATGACATTAAACAGTCAATCCTTAAATTTATAGACTTATAACTCATCACATCCTTTGTTTCCAAGTATTAACAAAAAAATTAGTCAAATATATATGGTATATAAGGATAAATGGTGGTAGGATGGGAACTTTAACATTTAAATATACCTAAATATGGAGCTTATCCTGATATCCCAATAGGTAACCTTGATGAGTCCCAGGAAGCAGCAGTGATGTTTGCATTACAGCGTAGCGACCTGGCAGTGATACACGGCCCCCCTGGCACCGGCAAGACCACCACCATTGTTGAGATCATCAGGCAGCATGTCAAACTCAATGCCAAGGTGTGCAGAGGGTAAACTTTGCTGGTCTAGTGGTTGGAAGTGCCAGATGAAGTAGCAGCCTTGATTGCAGCCATGGTTTCAAACTCCCAGTGATGACTGGAGGGTTTTAAATCATGGAATGCCATAAAGGGATAGGGTGGTCTTCTGCCCTTAAATGTTTAGCAGCAAATACCATCTTCACATTCTCAGCATGAAGGCCTGGTGCCCATTAGTTTTCTACAGAGATAGACAGTATCTTGCTTCTTCTTATGGCTTGTCAGTCCCAGTGTCTCTCAGTGTCTCCCTGGTCTTCAAGACAGGTGCTTGTCTCTCCACTCCTTTTGGCCTGCCACATGCATCCACAACCTCACCTGTGTTATAACCTGTTCAAGTGACTCAAAAATGTTTGTATAAGGCAAAAGCTACATTGATATGGTAGCAGTAATAGTGTGCATGATTTACATGGCATTGTTTTTGGATGACAGTGATGCCTCTGATCCTGATGGGTGCTGAAAGCAAGCTTGGGGGTGTCGGAGAGACAATGGCTTTTTTTTTTTTTTTACATCACACTGATTTACATATTTTATATCTTTGTTTTCTTGTGTTTAGGAGTTGAATGATGAAAAAGTAGGGGTTAAATACTTTGAACTGCAGTACCCTAGCCTTATACCCCTGCTTGTCTTAGGGGTAAAATGGGCCTAGCTGTCACTGTTTTCACTCACATTACTTGTTGAAATATGTAGAGACTTGAGGCTCAGCCATCATAGTCCCAAGTATTTAATCTTTTCAGTCTAGTGACTTTTTTTTTTTTCTCCACTTTAGGAAACTATCATATTGAATGGGCACATATGGAGATAACAGATTGGTACCCCATCAAACTGGATAACATTCTTTATCATGCAGTTCAATATATTTTCATTTACGGTACTCTAAATTACCAGGGGCAATATTTACACTCATATTGTAGGTTGTGCTTACTTGGTATATATGAAGCAATGCTTCACCCATGTTTCAGAATGTTAACCCTTGGAAATCAACAATATTTTAAATTTTAAATTAAGAAAAAAATCATTTTTCGGAGGGATCACTAATAATGAGATATTTTGAACCCCTCATGTTTGAAAGTCTCACTAAGCTGAATAAAAATATCAAGAGATAGAGTGACTAAAATCCAAGTATGTGTCATCAGATTAAGGAATTAATGTGCTGTAAGTAGTGATAACTTTTTATTGTCGACCGTACCTGAAGGCAGCAGTGAGTAACAGACTATGCCAGCCCTGCATGGGTACCCATCCTGTCAAAGTCATCACAACATTGTATTTGAATTCCCACTACAATGTCTTGTACCGCTTTACAAGATTCAGCTGTTTGTTTTCTCTTGGTGTTGAGTATAATTACTGTATAGTGCTTCCGAGGGTTTAAATGATATGTGAATGTGTGGCCCATACCACTAGGTGTGCTGTTGATGGTTCTGGTTCTTTCACAGTTTTTCTTTCCTACTCCTCCTTATCTTAAGGTGGAAATAAAGATCCTGATGGTGATGATGGTAATAGTGTTTTTGAGCTACTGTACCCCCCCATGCGCCTCTCTTTGTAGGTGTTGGCATGTGCTCCCTCCAACTTGGCAGTGGATAACATAGCTGAGCGTCTGGCAGCAGCGGGAGGAGGAGGATCAGGCGGAGGAGTGAAGATAGTAAGGATAGGACACCCGGCACGTGTCACTCCTTTGACACAACGCCACACGTTGGATGCACTTATACACAACAAGTATGTTAGCTGGTAGTGGTAGGATAACAGTAGGAAGTGTTTGGTATTGCTTTTTCTCTGCTTCAGTTTCATACCATGCCATCATCATCACCCTGAAAAAAAAGTCATGATGATTGTGAAGGTGACCTTTTTTTCAGGGTAATGATGATAGACTGGTATGAAACTGGAGTAGAGAAAAGTAGGACTGTAACATACGAAGATATGTAGTCATTGGTTGAATTTACCTGCCTTACCAGAGTCTTTCATCCACATGTTAATGTGGACCTGGCACTGACAGTCTTTCATTTAGTTCTTTTGCAGCCTCCATACTTAGTCCTCTGTTTCTTATTATATACTTGTTTCTTTGGATTTTGTCTTGTGCAGTATGCCACTTTTCAAGCTGAAATAATGATAATGATATTATCATTGTATTAGGCATATCTCAAGTAAAGTACATATGTTTCATTGTAATTTAGCATACAGCATGTTCCCATTTTGAGGGGGATGCATTTGAAAATATCCATTGCATTATGATTTACCATAAATCAAGTCAGTTGTAATGGGTTCAGTGAGGATATGTTTTTGACCAGGGGTCACACACCCAACAAAGTCTGTTAACAAGTTTCCAGTGTACCAAAAGTGATAATTGTTTCACTTCTTTGCACTTCACTTACTGCTTGAACTCCAGCGTTGCGCTATTGTTCCATCACTGACACTAATACATCTGATAGTGACAAGTTCAGAGGCCACCTTGGAACAAACAAATGACAGTAAGCTTGCACATCGGTGATCCCATAAGCGAAAACAGTGAATGTACATTGACCAGTGAGGCTTCATACAGGATCTTAATCATTGTACAAGTGAAAATGCCGTCGTATATTGAAAAAGTCCTAACTTTTTTGATATTGTATAAGTACTGTAATTCATTGCATGCCGGTTCATCATATAACAAGGGTCTGCTGTACTGTATCTTGAACTAAAAAATGCTGTTGAACTAAATGATCTGATGCTAATGTGTTCATGTTATTAAAAAAAAGTTGTTTTGTCATTTCAGTTTGAAGAACAGTGTACAGTATGGGTATCTGTTTTTCATTCTTCATTGATAAACACCATAAGTAATCACTGTTCACAGAATCAAATTTTTGCTTCATTGGAAATTAGTGTCTATTAAAGGATATTATTCACCTCTTTTGTATGTCATGGTCTGCAACAGGACAGTGAAATATCAAAGAAATATCTCCCACAACTAAGCTAACCTTTACATTGTATTGTTTGCTCCCTGTTGTAGTGAGGAGGCTGGGATCTTAGATGACATCCGCAGTGATATTCGAGAGCATCTGAATCTCCTTAAGAAGGCCCGGGACAAAGGACAACGTTATCGCATCAAGAATGAAATAAAAGAATTCAGAAAGGAGCTTAGAGAAAGGTTAGGACTACAACAGAGGAGTATGTTTTAACCCTTTCATTTTGGCAACATAGTTTTATTTTTACTCAGGTTAGTACCAGACGAGTATATTCAAGTTGGGAATGGCCACTAACAGCCAGTTAGGTAGTGAAGACTATATCTAACTTCTCCAGTGTAAAACATTTCCCCTGGATGTAATTGTGTGGAGATAGAAAGAGTGAACTGAAATTTTATCAGTTGTAGTGAAGGAGTTGAAGTAGATAATTTCATCATTTTACTGCTACTGATAATTTGAATGGTGTTTGCTTGTGTGGATAGTTTGAATGGCATTTGCCTGTGTGTTTGGTACCAGTATATTGTTCCTTATTTAAGATGTGCCTGATATCTTCACTATAACAATGTATTTTAATCCAGTTATTTTCAGAGGCTTTTATTCAGCTTGGGAAATCATTTCAGAGTTTAGAGGTTAAACTTATATAGCCTTTATTTACCGTGTCTGAATAAATGACCTATCTCAAGTTGAATAAGAATGTCCAGGAGTAACACAACTGAACTATTAAAAAGAAAAAAAGACCACTGGATTTAAGGGGTTCATGGCCTATATTGAAAAAAAGTTATCCCTCATGAATAGGAAACAGATGTGAATAATACTGTAAATCACTATACTGTGTGGATAAACCAATACTCTCCTACTTTAAGTGTCACTAAGAAGAGACAGTTTGACTGGTAATGGAACCTGGATTTGAACCACATTTTGAACATATTTTCAGCTAGATTTTTTGTTGTGTTTCCCTCAAAAGGAGCAAACTAACATCCCATTATTTCATGATTTTCAAATTCACAACATAAATTTTGAGTACAGTACTCAAATAAGCTTGCTCTCATTAATTCCCAGGGAGACTCGAATGGTGCGTCAAGTGTTACTTGGGGCTGATGTGATCTTGGCCACTCTCACCAGTACAGGGGAGGACGGCCCACTCCGTCATCTCCCAGACGAGCACCTATCCCTCACCGTTATTGATGAGTGCTCACAGGTACGACAGGCAAGGCACAGCTAGGTTGTTGAAATCAGGGGTTGTAGTCTCACCAGCTAAGGAGGCTCTCTAGCACCTCATATTTACCAGTATATTTCCATATCTTTTATGTAACTATGTCCTTGTATGCTGTTTTTGCCATTCATGTTGATAGAAAGAGAGATATAAATACCTTGTAATATACCTTTGCAAGAGAATAGTGAGCTATAATTCACAAAAGGAATCACAAAGGAAGAGGTGCAGGAATTCTCCAAAACTGATGAGAATACAGGTCAAAGTCTTGCGTAGAGCAATATTATATTAATCTCCTTAGTTTCATGATACCGTTTTCTAGTTTATTCATCATCATCCGGACCTCCTTTCCCACCCAAGGGCATGTATTATTGCCACATCCATTTCATTTACTTCAGCTTGGAAATTTTTTAATACGAGGGTTCTGTATTATCTTCATGAATTGCATCACCGCTTGGGATCTCTCTTAAACTGAATAGAATTGTCTTGTAGGAGCATAATAAAGTAAGAGATAAATAACATCCTCCTCCTTTTCCTCCTATCTTTCTCAGGCCTCTCCTCCTCCACCTCATTGACCATCACCATTTTTCTTCTGTCAGGCTATCGAGGCATCATGCTATGGTTGCTTGCTGCGTTCCCCTAAGGTGATCCTGGCAGGTGACCACTGCCAGCTGCCCCCCACCATCATGTCCGCAGAGGCAGCACAGCGTGGCCTGGCTCACAGTCTCATGGAAAGGGTTATCAGTTAGTGCACAAACTATCTTAGTTTTGGTGGCTGAACATGAGACAGATTAGCATAAGGTGATTGGAGTTTGAAAGGGTATGTGCATGAAGGAAAATTAAAGTGAATTCAAATAAAAGGAATGTAATGGTGACTGAAAGAAAAGAATATGGTGAAACAGACTTTTGTGCCAGTATAGGATGAAGGGAGAAATTAGGATGAAATACAGAGTACAGATAAATGGCAAGGTGCATGAAGGAAGTTAATAAGTAGCTGGGAAATGTTTTGTTTGGCAGGACGGAATGAAGCAGGGGTGAAGGAGGGATAACTTCAGGGGAAAAAAGTAACTAGAGAGCTTGGTATTGTTTTTAAGAGGAAAATGATCAGTGTGGAGATGGAGAGAGCTCAAGTGTGATTGTTCTGACATTTTATATGAGAATGAAAGTTGGGTAGAGAAAGAGAATGTTATAGGTTACAGGTCATAGTAATTTTTGCTTTCCCCTTCAGAACAGATGCAGCTATAAGTAACTTGAATGGTATAAGCAGTTGAGAAATTTGGAGGACCTTTGGATTAAAATAATAAGCTATTTGAGTGAGACTGAGTATTGCTGAAATGGATAATCTTATGTGATGATCATCATATTGATAAGGATTTGCAAAGTTTTCCTAAATGACAGAGCCGCAAATGACAAAACTGCGAATGAGCAACTGAGAGACTGGCTGGGAACTTGGTACATTGATGTGATTTATAGAGGGAGATTGAGATGATTTAGATATATGGAGAAAATAGATGATGAAAATTGGTGAAAAGATCTATGAGGGTGAATGTGCAGGGTGGAACACCAAAAGGTAGACCTGAGAGGACATCAGACGAAGTGCAACAAAATTACCTTGGTTAAGGGAATTTGAGCATAAATACTGCCAGACCCATCAGGTGAACAAGGCTGAAACATTCAAGAATATACAAGGTTTTCCAGTCTGAAGGAACAAGTGAATAAAAATATGATGGCATGAAAGCTTATTATGGTACTTGTTCCCAGGTGAGCAAGGTGATGAGGTAGTGCATATGCTGACTGTACAGTACCGAATGCACTCATCCATCATGAACTGGGCCTCCACTGCCATGTACCAGGGCCGCCTCACTGCACACCCCACTGTCTCCAGTCATCTCCTTACTGACATAACTGGTGTTGACAAGACTGAAGATACAGGTTGGTGGAGGAATCATGTTGAAAATATTATTGTTAATTGTACTAAAATCATAAGAATAAAGTAAATAAATATATTGGTATGGAATTCAAAAAACATCATCACAGTGAAGAGGTTAAGTTCTGTGTTGTTTCCCCAGAGAATGTGTTGGTGGTGGTGGACACAGCTGGATGTGGATGTACAGAGCTGGACACAGAAGAGGACCAGAGTAAAGGCAATACTGGGGAGGCGATTCTTGCGGCTGGCAGAGTGGCTGCACTCATAGCTGCAGGGGTGCCACAGACAGATATAGCTGTCATCACACCATACAATCTCCAGGCAAGTGCTGGAAAATAGTTGCAGGTGTTTGCAAATGCCCTGAGTGGTAGATGTAGACTTTCGGGGGGCATTAGCGGTGAAAGACTAGTTACTGCCTGACTTTCTATACTTTGTTCTTGTTTGCTTGTAAGCAAATAATCTTAGGGGAACCATCTGGTTGTGAAGGGATTATTGAAGAGTTTATCTAAAACCTCCACATCACAAAGTTTATCCTAAGCAATAACTATATACAGGATGATTTGCTTGGGCTTAACACATCACCTTTATGTTTTGGACAACTATAACCTGCACCGGATCCATACACCTCACATGGGGTAGTATTTGTCCGTGTTTTTGCTATTTGCTATTAGCATGTATGTATTCTTCCAGGTTGAGCTGATTCGAAGCCTGGTGAGAGATCGCTTTCCAAAGGTGGAGGTGCGTTCCGTAGATGGCTTCCAGGGCCGGGAGAAAGAGGCAGTGGTGCTGTCACTTGTACGCTCCAACACACATGGTGAGGCAGGGGGCTGACAGGGAGGCTGGTAGGATGAGACATAGAGATTGAAGGGTGAGGAATAGAGGTTGAGAGCATGAAGTAGAGAAGCACTGGCAGAATATTAGAACCAGGCAATCAAAAGAAAGTGATGCAGGATGGGGGAGTAAGAAATGTGAAAAGAGAGATGCTTAGAAAGTGTGATAGAAAGAGGTGCTGGTAGAGATAAGAGTTACTTCTAATGGTAGACAGTAAAGCAGATAGACGATTAGGTTGGTAGGTAAGGAGGAACAGGAGGGAAGGAAAGAAGAGAGACAGAGGAAAATGAAGACTAGAACAGTTACATAAATAAACAGGCAGGAAAGATGGGATACTTTGGGAATGGGGTGGGAGGTTGAAAGTTAGAGGGGAGGGCTGGAGAACAGGGAGGTAAAGAGGGGAGAGATACAGGAATGAAACAATAGTAGGGAGGGATGCAGGATGGGAGGAAGAGGAAAGGGTGGAGGGACATATGGAGAGGGTGGGAGGTAGGGAGAGAGAGGGATGAAGGGAGTTTGGGAGAGGGAGGGATGCAGAGAGCTAGGGAGAGGAAAGGAGGGTGGAAGGGCAGGGATGAGTGAAAGGGATTCAGAAAGGAAGCATAAGGAGAGAGAAGTGGAGGGCATAGAGGGAGAGAGGGGGTGGGGGAGGAAGCTGTGGCTCAGTGAAATGGGCTGCACACTTATTTACACACCATTCTAGCCATTAGAATCCTTGTTCCATGCTACAAGTATATATAACCACTTTTTTTTTTTTTTTTTTTAACATCTGCCAGATAATCAGTCTGCTGACTATGAAGGTAAAAAAAAAAAGGGTACCAAGCCTGCATCATGTTCATTTCTGTATATACTTCATTCACCTAACTTGATCCCTGTCAGTGTCCTAACCGTATCAGCTTCCATACCATGTTTCTCACATATTCATTTACCATATCCAGCCGTCTTCTTCTTGGCCTACCACACCTTCCACTTTGAAACTCACTCATAATCAGTATGTGTATTTCATCATTCCATCTATATCTCTTCTTTCCATATGACTATACCATATAAGCAAAATACCTTCTGCCCTGTTAGTAACAACATCCGTACCCCATATCTTTCATGAATCATATTAGTCATATCATATCCTATACTGTGAACTCCACACTTTTCTCAATAATCCCCTTTTTACAGCTATTACTCCAGACTTTTAGTTCTCATCCTGTGCCAAAGTCTCACATATACATTAACGTGGGTGCTAACACACTCATACAGTCCTCTAGCATTCGTCACATAGATCTTTGTTTCATATCAAGACCTTCACAGCACCAACCACCTCTTTATCATAAAATCCTCACATACTGGATGGATTAAGCACTACTGATCTGTCTTTTGTAACACGCTAACCTTATAGGCACAGTTGGCTTCCTGAGTGAGGACCGGCGCCTAAATGTTGCCGTGACCCGTGCCCGCCGCCACCTGACAGTGATATGTGATTCGTCCACAGTGTCACGCCATCCTTTTATCAGTGACCTCCTCAATCACATGATTCAGCATGGCACAGTCCGGTCAGCGCATGAGTACCAGGAAGGTCAGTTGGATACCGTACCTTTATTAATAAGTTCAGTTTGGTAGCATCTTTTTAACCTCCTCAGTCTGGTCATGTACAGCGCAGAAAATCCTCATTATAAGTTGCCATTTTCTTCTTTCATGTTAGTTTTTGCTAACAAATAAATTACAAGAAGAATGCCCATTAAAAGTTCTGTTGCTACCTATAGAGCCAATTTACCAATTTTCCCCAGTTACATTACCAGTTGTTTGTTAAAAAATGGTAATATTTTGGAACATCATTTTCATACAACAAAAACTAATTTTTTTTTTTTTTTTTTTTTTTTTTTTTTCTCAGCTACCTGATTAATTTATTCAGCTAAGGTAAAAGTTAAAAAATGAATGAAGATTACATCTAGCCTGTCCAGTTTAAAAAGTTCATCTTAAGCACAGATAGCAAAATTTGAAGGCTATACCTAACCTTTCCTATGAAAAAAGAAAGAAAAAAAAAAGCACAACAAAATCATCTGGAGATAGCAAGATGGTTATGAATGATGTCCACATGCTGAATGGGTTAAATTGCCTTAGTATGGTGAAGTCTTTTTAATATTCTTGCTATCCTCAGATGATTTTGATCATTGTAGTTAGCCCTCATGCAAAAGGGGGTTAAAAACAATCCCTAGTATCTATTATCTTTCATGCTTTCTGATGGCATTGTAACCTAACTCAAAGGACAGCCCTTGATAGGAGTTGCTTGTAGATATTTACATACTTTACTCATTTCAGAACTGGACACAACGGAGGTGATCCTCCCTGAAGGTATTGTGTGGAGGAGCAAGGAGCCAGATAAGCAGAGAGGCCAGAAGACAGAGGGCAAGAGTAAGTCAAAAGACTCTGTGAAAAACAAGAAAAGCAAATCCAGTCAGCAAGAGATGGAAGCTAAAAGGGAGGAAAATAACCTGAAGAGGAGAAAGGAGTACCTGGCCATTGTCAACAGTTTCCTCAAAAGTTACGAGCAGACATATGAGTTTCCCCCAAACCTAAATGCCTATGAACGGCGTTTGATACATGAAATCTGTGAGGAGTCTGGCCTACAGCATGAAAGCAAAGGAGAAGGAAAAGAGCGGAGAATTGTGCTTCAGAAAGTTAAAGCTGAAGAAAGTGAAAAGAATGATGAAGAGAAGGTTACTGACAGTGAAAAAGACTTGAAAGAGAAGGTTGAATTGAGGGAAAATGATCAAGGGGAAACTTATGTGGGAAATGATTGCCAGAATGTAGAGGAGACTAGCAGTGTGGGAAGAGAACTGGAGGATGATATACGGAGGTTTGTGGAATCTAACAGACAAACTCACACCTTCTCCCCAAAGCTTAGTTCGTTTGAGAGGATTCTGGTGCATGAGATCAGTGAGAAGTGGGGTCTACTACATGAGAGTCAGAGTGATGGCAATAAAAAGCAAGTGGTAGTCAGAAAGAAGGGTAAATGTATATCACAAAATTGGTTTGAACTAGAAAGTGACTCTCAAACTCTGAGTGAAAATAGTGGAAATTGTTATAATGATAGTGTAGTGGAAAACAGTGATGTATCAGTGAAAAGAAAACATAAAAGAAAGGAGAATAATAAAAAGCCTGGTAATTTATCAGAAACCACAAACACCATAGACCAGAATAACAAATCACCTGTAGAAAACTTAGAGACAGTGTACACATCAGAATCACAGAACAGTATCTCTCACCTCCCAAACAATAATGCAGTCAATGAGAGTAAGCCCCAGACTGGTGCGATACCCAAACTGCGCACTCGCTTTGTTGGTGGGCGTTATGAGGAAGTGAAAGCCAATGACCCGTCCCCTATTGCTGCACCGCAGACCCGGCACTGTGAAACCTGTGGCAAGGATGTGCCAGTGATGAACTGGGGTCTACATACTGTGCAGTGTGAGCGCAGCAAAAACAAATTGAGCCAAGTTGGGGACAAAGCTGGCAAGGTATGGTAAATTGGATACTGGTATTATATCCTTCCTTATGTTAGATATGTTAGTAAATGTTTGTTGTTGTTGTTGATTAGCCCTAGCCTGTCTGGCTGAGCAGACCCATCAACCATAGACAAGCAATTGTCCCTGGAGGGCTGTTTTGTACAGTGAACTGATGTTCTGTTATGGTAGACACTGCTTTGCCACAACAAGGTGTGGAGAAGAGTGTAGAGGTTTGGTTCCTAGATGGACGCTGTCTTTCTGTCTCAAGCCAGTTAACAGGGGCACTATAGTAGGCTCCATATCATCCCTTTACTTGGTTATATGGTTACTGCCCAACATTGCAAATAGTTTCCTGGGTTACAGGAAACCATAAGGCTTGTCACGCAATGTACATCCCCCTGAAGTGGAAAGAAGAGTACCGCTAAATAAAAAGTGACAGGAAGGATGGGAGAACTGGGAAGAGAGGAGGGCAAACACAGAAAGAGATTGATAATAGGTAAAGGAGACATAGACAGCACTACATCAGGTGAGTGGATGATGGTCACCACCACCTACCACCGGGTATATGTTTGTACCTTGTAGATTCATGCTTATGGCATAGCCTATCAAATTCTGACCCTCCCTTTTGTTCCGGTGTGTGCTTGCTTATGATTTCACCAGACAGACACACACACATGCATGCATACAGGTAGCCACTACAACACCTTGATCTTTATATGCATTGCTCTGTTTAGCTTTAGACACCACTTCCTGACTTCTACGTAGCCAGCATAGGGAAGGGTTAATTCTTGCCATCACTTTCCCTCAAGTACGGTACCTCTGTGGTCATACATGAACCATCAGTCATCTGTTTAAATCTCTTGTCAGCTCCTTAACCATCTGTGTAAATCTCTTGTCTGTTCCTTAATGTGCTCAACTTGCCTGCTGGGACTCACTTCCTCCTACAATGCATTTGTTAACCAAGGAAGGAAAGGTTCTGAGGATCTGTTTATACTGGAGAGGCTTACGGCATATACTGTACGGTACTGTAATTATTTTTCCACATAATTTTGTACAGGAAACTCTTAATGTGTTGGACTGTGCCTTTATCTGACAGGCACCTTATTCTTGCCAGACATTAATCTGGTTTTAGACTCAGTCCATTTAGAAACAAAAAATGGTCAGAGTAGCCAGTGTTTAGCCTGTACTATAATTAGTTTTAAAGGTATAAATAGGTTCATTAGTATGCATATACTGTACGGTACATTTATTATTATCAGCTGCTCTACAGTTGCAGTCAGGTATTGTTTCCCACTTTGATACATCTAAACTGTAAATATGGCATTGTAACATGCATTCCATGTGTGTATTCCAAACATGACAGCTGGAATTTGCTGTGCAATCAAATTCTGGTGGTTTTATATTCCGATATCATGTGCTATGGTGCCTTATTTATAGGTTTGAGATATCAGGATGGGAGTGAATACCTGGCTACAATTGTACCATAGACCATATTTTCTGTGTTAATGTACCTGACACCAAATTACAGTAACGTGCTTGCTTTGCACTACAGTGTCAGATTTAATTGTGATACCAGATATTTTCCTCACATAATGGATTACATTCTAACATAAAGGAAAACAGTGTTACATAAAATGCTTCTGATATACTATTCCTGTAATTAGACATCTCCCTAATAGTCTGATATGCCAGTATATACAGTAATGATGTTTTATGATACTGCTGTTTAATAAGTTTTTAAAAACTAGTTCAGTGTTGTAATGTTTATCCACTTTACTGGTATGTACAAAAAATTTATTATAGTGAATTGTAGGTAAGTATTACATCAGTAACAGCCTGTTTCATTTTGTATGAATTTTACTTTCTAGGTACCCAAAGAATCAAAGGACAAGAAATCAAAAAAGAAAAATGCCAAAAAGGGTGGGAAAGACAAGATACAGGAAGAAGAGGAAGAAGATTTTGACACTTTAATAGCAAAATTTACTAAGGTAACTAACTATGACTCAGTATCCAGATAGCAGTAGATGGATTTTCTTCCCTCCTTGAATTCACAGGATGCTTCTTTGTAAATTTAGAAGAAAAAGTGTAGTCATTAACAGCTGATAATATTATCTATTATTGTAATTCCCCCCCTTCACCCTTTCTCTCTCTCTCTCTCTCTCTCTCTCTCTCTAAGCTTAACTTTGTGATTGATAATACAACTTTCACTTACGTTGTGGAGAATATTTGTATATATGCCATGAACAGTTTGTTTATGTTGGCAGATTTCTTGATTCTTACGTGCTTACTAGTATACCGTATTGAAATTTGTGGGGTGTATTCTTCCTAAGATTTCAGGGTCTTGGAAGGAGAGTGAATGGAGATACAGTATGTCCCATTTCACTAGTCACTTTGTTGATAGTTCTTGTGCTTTGTGTTTTCTTCATTTATATTTCTGGACCTTACCCTCACATGTTTTAGTGGGATATATGGTTAAGACAATGATGATGACAGCTTTCTGTGATACTGTATCTACATTTTACCCTTTAACTGATGTTAGCAGACTGAGGAAATTTAATGTGGATAACGGAAGATAATCATTTACTTTTATAAGTGGAGAATTCTTTCACATCAGAGGGTTGAAAACCAACACAATAAGTTTCACTTGTATAGTTACTCTTAACTCCCGAATTTTATACTGGGTAACACAATTATTTTAATTCACTATTTGATTCAGGAATATAGTTCTTGATTTGTATAAAGCCTGTTGTTGTTGCTGTAACCCCAGGCTCATCTTGATGTGTACAGACTTAATACTGTAAATGGCAATGTTTATGTGTTGAAAATCATGACAGGTTGATGATTTATATATAGGACAGTACAGTACAGTCAATCCACACTTTATATTAGGAATGTGGTCCAAATTGGATGTTCCAAAATATTATTATTATTTTTTTTCATACAATTGGTACTGTAAATGTGGGGAAGCCATCAAATCAGCATTACAGGTATCCAAAAATAACATCAGATACAGTGAATGAAGTCCTAAATTATTGTACTCTGCTTACTGTATAGTGTGACCTGTGATGATTTATTTGTTGCCCTTATTGTGTGTCAGGAGAACAACCGGTGCTCCCAGCCTCAGTGTGGTGCCCCAACCACGGTAATCTCTCAGTTGTGTCCGTTCTGCCGACGTACATTTTGCCTGAGTCACCACATGGCTGAGGTCCACGGCTGTGGAGATGCGGCACGACACCATGCCAGAACGGTCAGTGATGGTAGAGGGACAGGGGCCCATATTTTTGTCAGGTTTGCATACTTTCTATTATCTCCTTATTAGTAATTTATTTCCGCTTAAGATATATTTGTATCCTCCCCATGATATTTATATAAACTTTGGCAGTAATACAGGTTAATTCAAATACAAAAAAGAATATCAGGATATACAGTACTCCCCTGCCAACCACAGGGATTAGGTTCCTGAAAACCACCATGGTTGGGAAAACCATGATTGGTGAAGATAACTTTTTATGGGGAAAATAGAGTTAAGAAAATCATGGTCAGAGGTAAAAGGGGGTATAACATGAAAAATATGCACTATTTTTTTTAATCTTTATTGCACAATATTGCACTGTACCATATGTAATCATAAACAAAAAATAAGCAATACTGTGGTAGATAGTGATTTACTGTACAACTCTAGAAATATGAAGATTATCAGCTGACTGAAAATCTATTGAAAGTCTAATAAATGGGCATGGAGAGAGCAAAGCAACTGTTAACGTGATTGGTTTGGGGGTGTACAGAGAAGGAAAGCAGTGCCAGGATCTGTGACACTCACAGAAGTGAAGGATGTGGCAAAGTGACTGAAGAATGGGAAAGCAGCAGGGGTTGATGAGGTGTTTGCAGAGATGATTAAGTGTAGCTGAGCGAGTGGAATGAAGTGCCTGTTGGAGATATGTAAGAGGTGCTTGTTGGATATATGTAAGAAGGCACAGTGAAACTGTGCCAGTTGAGTGGAAAAAGGCAGTGATTGTACCCCTGTACAAAAATAAAGGTGAGCGAAGTGAGTGCAAGAATTATCGTGGCATAAGTTTATTGAGTGTTGTAGGGAAGGTATATGGAAGAATTATTATAGAGAGAGTAAGAGAGATATCAGAAGTTCTAGTGAGTGATGAACAGGGTGGCTTTAGGAGTGGCAGAGGATGTGTGAATCAAATATTTGCAGAGAGACAGATAGTGGAGAAGGCTTGTGAGAAGGACTATAAGGTGTTTATGGCATTTATGGATCTGGAAAAAGCATGCAACAAAGTAAACAGAGAAGGAGTGTGGAAATTTTTGTGAATGTATGGTGAAGATGGTAAACTGCAAGGTGCCATCAAAGTTTTCATTTGGTGGAGGATTACTGTAATATGCATGATAAACCAGTAAAGAGGTTGTAGTTAGTTTTCTGCCTCCATGAGAATATGATCCAGGGACATGGGACTAGAAAGACGGGGCCATATTCTCAGTCATAGAGGATCTTTAGTAGGCAGGTTGGGGTCAGGGTGGAGGGTTGGTAACATTAAATTTTTATAATGGAAAATGGACCTCCACGTATGAATGTTCTGCTTGAGAGCTACCATAAGTTAAGACTTTAGCTGTGTATCAAGATGTTCTGCTGTGTAGTTCTTCTCTGAATGATAGAACTGCACCTGGCGGAATCGTGAATTAGCAACTAAGAGATCAGCTGGAAGTTAAAGGCATTGGCAGTTTGATGCATTGGAGGAGATTGTGGAGATACTAGAGGATGAAGATAGGGTGAAAAGATCTGAGTGTGAATGTGGAGGGTAGAACACCAAGGGGTAGACCTGAGAAGACTTAGGATGAGGTCTTACAAAATGACTTTAGGTTTAATGGATTGGAACAAAGATTCTGCCATAGATCATGTAGCATAGAGAGCCATCACCAGATGAATAAAGCTGACACATGCAAGAGTGTACTGTACAGAGATTTAATAAATGAAACATTATTGAGTCATAGAGGCCTGATAGTGTTCAAACTGACCTAATACTGGCTACAGGTAATATCTCGTGAGGGAGTGCTGTACCCGGGCAGTGGGGTTCCATCCAAGAAGCCCAATGAAACACGCCGCCGCCAACTAGAGCGCCGACTGGACAAGCGCATGGAGGAACTATCAAGCCAACGCAAGCCAAAAAAGTCAGATAAGGACAAGGACAAGGGCAAAGGGAAGAATGCAAAGTGAAGGTGAGTTTAACACCTATTTATGGATTTTATTTCATCAGTTAATTTTATTTTGTACATTTGCAGTGTGAATGGTTGTTTTCTGTGTTATATGGACCACTAACTCCTGCAGACATAAACTCAGTGGAGTTTATACAGAGATGAGGCTTGAGTGGATGTGTAAATGAACAAGTTCATGGATATGAGGGAATGGATGTTGGGTTAAATTATGGCACCAGGAATGTTAAAGGTGAGAGAATAGTTAATTCACTGATGCATTGAACATGTATATTTTCAACACTGGTTACAAGGACATTAAGCAAACTTATCCATGTATCAAGTGGTGTTATGTGTCAGTTTTATTATAGCTTAGTATGGAAATGTGAATGGAAATATGCCCATGGTGTGTAGGGAGAAATGTGTCCCACAGCACAAGCTGCTTGTATGTGATATGATATTGAAGAAAGGAATAGCACGCCCATGATTTATAACCAGAATGCGTTTCTGAAAACTAACTGTGTAACAGATTCAACATTGTAGCAATTGTAAAAGCAAGTAAAATGAAAATGTAATGAGAAATCGGGCATCACAGTGATTGTACAAGTGAAAAACATTTGTAAAATGAAAAGAGTCCTAAAATTTAATTCTTATTGATCATATACCGTACTGAGTGATCTTATAACGAGGGTGTACTGTATAGGAATGCAAACTCTGCATGTCATGAGAGGAGAGTACAGAAGCTGAAGAATCAGGCTGGGTTGGGTTGATTCTGAACACAACTTTCTGATAGCGGTGAAAAACATAAGTCTGAGGAGAAAAGAGAGATCATGTACCATCTTCCTCTTATTAAGCTGGGAAAAATCTTGGTAACTTTGTAATCATCATGCATAATGTAACCAGGAGTGAAAAAGCTAGCTTTTTAAATTATTTTATCATTATTTTTTACAAAAAATTATAGGGCCATGACATTTTTATATTGCTAAAAACAATCATTTTAATGTGAGGAGGAAATATATGCAAAATAAATGGAGACATGGGCCCAGGTTGTCTACTGACCAGTATAAAAAGTTTGGACAATAGTCTGTGTTTTCTGTACCAAGAAGAGTTATGATTAGAATGTTGGCTACCTTGTATTATTAGGTCTTCAACAATGAAGTTGTCCATGATCATCAGATGAAAATTTTTTTTTTTTCATCACAAAGCATAACAGCATTCCAGAATGACTGATCCATTGCCAAATACTGGTGAGAAGATCCTGCTTTTGTCTTTGTGCTGGTGACTTAATTCTGGCTTGTTTGCTGGTGTTCTGTGGTGAATACCAGCATCATGAAGTCAGTTTCTTGTTGTCTGAAGAGCAGCCTTGATGGCATCTGCATAAGTTACCTTGAACAGCCACAGTAGTGATTTCATCTTGCTGCCTAGTGGTGAATGGTGAGTTCTGCTTTCTGTCTTCATGGTTCTTTATCCACTGATGGCTTGTCTTCTTGCTTATGTTAAATATTTTAGAGATTTCTCTTACTGGATTGCTGGTCAAATGTTGTGTAATAATTGCTTGCCTTTGGGCAGTGGATGTCTCCCATTGCACTTGTGAATGGTCCATCTTGAATAGCATACTTTCTTACTGTACTTTGTTTTCTCACCCTCTGCTGTCCATGAAGATGGCACAGATGGAAATGTACTGTATTTCTTGGAATTTCCTCTTCCTTCTGCCTACAGGTGACTTTACAGTCCGTCTTGTGTCTTTCTTTCCTTCGTTCTTTCCTCTTCCTTCTGCCTGTGGGTGACTCTACACTGAGTGACAAGCCAAATGGTCCAGTGATTTCCTGTCCCCACAGCTGTGTTAAAATTGATGGTCATAAATCAGAGGCTTCCTTACACCTTCCTGTACTCAGTTTAAATAATACTATAATAATATATCAGTTACTCCCCTTGATTGCCTTGTCATCAATAGAATATAAATTATAATGATAGAGAAACTGTGGGTAAAAATGTTTTTGTGTAAGCACTGTCAGTATATACAAGGAGATTGCATTAAAACTTTTAAACAAATATAAACAGTTTCTGTATTACCAATACAATGTCATTTTATTAATCAACCCTTTCTTAGATGAATAAAATCAGATGAATAAAATGTCACCATCATAATGAAGAGGTTAAATAGTGACTGGAGAGGGTAGGAATGCAGGTGATTAATAGTGGTAAATGTGTCAAAAAGTTAACTGTTAAAAGAAAGAAAGAGTCAGTCCCATACGACCCCCTTTAAGGTATAAGGGCCTAAGACTAGGCTACCACAGTCCTAAGTATTTTAGAGTGGGAGACTGACCTAGACCCTTGATAGCATTACTGTACAAGACTGCAAAACTTCCAATCACCTCTGGAAATTTTGAACTTTGTGCAGGGCAAAGCTGTCACTCTGATTGGTACCTTCTGATCTCTAGACCACTAGGTATATTGTGAAAGGAAACAAGAGGTCTTATAGACAGTTGTAGGTTACTCTGCACTGTTCATTTTAACCGTGCCATAAATTACCATATCTCCTTGAATGCTGAGCTGTAACAAGAGATTATCACTAATATATGATAATAGGCATGAAAAAATGACATGAAGAAGGATGTAGAGTCAAAATATTGCATTATTCTGCCATTGACTTACATGAAATAGGCTGCAGAGGGAAAAGATCTACATGAAGTTAAGGTGAATGAATGTTAATACTACTCGCAATACATGCACCATATTAAAGCTCTTATAACTGGTAAATGTTATTGGGCATCTCAGAAACAATAAACAGTATTATACATGTCTATAGATGATGATGAATGATACAGATACAGTATATGTGCTTAACTCTTAAGATCAAGGACAGTGCATGTTCCCATATAGTAATGAATGTTTGTAAATATATATATATATATGTTGAGAAGAGATTAATAATGATATCCCAGATCTGAACTCCTGGAACCCAAGCAGTGTGTGGATACTGCACATTTTTATTTGCTCTTAACCCCTTTGCGCACGATGACTCAAATGTCAGTGTTGGTCTGAAGGGATGCCGATTAGGCAATTCTGGACAAAAATAGTCACCAAAAATTATGTTTTAGCATGAAATGTGTCAATATTTGGTCCATCATAGGGGAGGGTGTCTATTTCCAGGCCAGCATTCTCAAATAGTCGTCATTCTCTTGGTTTTGGGTTTGGGGAGGAGAGGGATGATTTTTGGCAATTTACTCGAAAACTACTGGCCATATCAGAATTCCATGTGGCAGCTCGTGAAATTTTGCATCTACTGTAACATATGCTTAGCTCTTGCAATATGCGGGCAAAATTTTGTGCTTGAGTGAAGGGCAGTTATTTTCACTGTTGAACAACAGTATTCTCACCTCATTCCGGTACTTTCACGGTTCATTTACTCATTAATTTTGTGTGTTTTTATTAGCTTATCGTATAGTATAAACATCACAGAAGATGATGGTATACAATTTATACCATTATAACCAATTTCTGGGGCTAATAAAGTATATGGGAGTGTTTTCCTTTTGCGCGAGTCCAGCCTGCCCTCGTGGCATTTTCTCTGTGGCGCACACACAGAAAACTTATGGTGCACGAGGGGGCTAATAAGCAAACTTATTAACTGGTATTTTATCCTGTATAGATTTTTAAATATGGCGTTGGATGTGTGACTTAACCTGCTTTTTTGTGCAGTGGAGCTCCAATTTAAAAGGGTACATACATCCAAGTTATGTTATTTTGACATTACATATGTTGAAATTACAAAACCTAAAACACAAGAAGTTTATGTCTGCTACCTGTAACAATTATGCATTTCTACATATTACTGTACATTATCTTCCTCTAATGCACACTCACAAGGTTGTATAGTAGTTTTTCAAGTGTTTTAGGACCTTTTGGGGTATTTTTTTTTGGTATGTTCAAAGTACCGTATGTATTTTTTCTACATACTCTACTGCCTTCTCAAATGGAACCCCTGTTTAAGCTTGGTACTCCTGTAAATACTGTACATTTACCTGTACTGTATTGTACAAGCCACTGATTTATTGCAAAATCTTTATATTTTTTATCCTCTCAACTTAAATCCAGTAATGTCTGATAAATTCTTGCCACCTCCAGCCTATTTTATTTAGACTAATTTTCATTGTGGAAGAGCTTCTGGTACAGTACTGAAGGGATTAATGAAGACTATAACTCCTCCATTTCAAGAGGTCTTTGTTAAAATGAATATAACTGTCTAGGGAAAAGCAAATATGAATGAAAACATACATGACTGGAGTGCAGGGGTTAATGGCAAATTTTCGGTAACAGTGCTGAGCATGTAAAAAACAATGTGGAAAATGGGTTATCAAATCTGAGTTACCTTTATTATCATGTTTGCATTATATGTCTGATTCTTTGCAGCACTATTATACAGCAGGACCATTACTCAGTAATGGTTCAAGTACTTTCACTTAATGATTAATGCTTCATGGCTACAGTATTTCTGAATGTGGCTGTTTTATTATCACAACCAAATATCACTGAAATGATAAATCCGTGACATAGCAGGTGGTACATTTTGTAGGTACGACAAAAACTGTAAGTGTCTATGAGTACCGTAATAGTACTGTACATTTAACTAATACTGAGCAGACTATGGTGTTATTTAAGCATTCAGCATCTACAAAGGTTGCTGATTCAAGCCTCTATACAAAGAATATCAGAACTCAACATTACATCAGCCAGAACCAATATAATCAGCAGGCTGTGATTCATTCAGCATCCACAAAGGCTGCTGGTTCAAGCGTCTGTTCAAAGAATCACCGAACTCAGGAGTACATTAGCCAGAACCAATATAATCAGCAGGCTATGATTCATTCTGCATCTGCAAATCTCCTGGTTCAAGCCTGTATACAAAGAATATCTGAACTCAACATTACATCAAGCAGAACCAATATAATAGCAGGCTATGATTCAGGGTTCAGCCTGAGGACACATGATTTTAACACTGTCACAGTAAACTATATGCAGTGTTTTTGGTTAATGCAGGATATAAAATATATTGGGTGAAATAACCAAAACCACAACAGGCATAGAATCCTGACCACCAACTCTGCCCAATCGTACAATAAAGCACACAATAAAAGGTACAGTAATAAAAACATCCCATATTTCTCTGTTCAGAGCATAGGGGCCCAAGACTAGGCTACCAATGGTTCAGAATATTTAAGGACAGGAGACCAATCTACACCTCTTGAGCTGAAACCTGTAGGCCACATTGCATTCTGACCTAAGCACTCCACCAATTGCACCACCCGGTGTCATCACAGTAAAAGACATATTTTAATCTTGCTACACATAATTTCACTTAGCTTAGGGGAGACTTCTGAAATTGGGGAGGGTATATACAGCATTTGGTCTCCTGTATACTGAATGAAATCATCTGGAGGTAGCAAAAATAAATGACAAAAAAAAGTCTTCATGGTGAAGAGATTTAAAAAGTTGAATATAAAAAATACTTTAAAATCAGTGGAAAAGTATTTTCAACAAACATATGATCCATATTATATCTAGAGAACTTAAAAAATATATAAATAAAATAAAAAAATACTGACAAAGTACATGAACATCATCATCATCATCATTTGGACTTACTTTCCCACACTAGGGCAGGGTGAGGAGTAGCAATGTCCAAACAGCCCACATTTGCCCACTCCAATGGGCCACGCTTCCATTCACTCACCATTCAAACCCCCGGAATCCTGGCTCTATTTGATATGCCAAAAACATTCACCACGTTCTGTAGCATCACATAAACTTGTCCTGTAGAGTACACCAACAAATACAAAATAAAACGCTTCAAAATATGAGAATTCTTAGTCTAATGCCTAACTAAAAACATAAACACTATACACAAGTTTAAGTGGATTCAGTAGTGGACACCCAGCATAATGGTGACCACATATAACATTCAGCATAATGATGGCAGCGTATTACCTTTGTCTGCTGTGCATAATTACACTGGCGTTTATGCAGCAGCCATGCTGTTAGTTTGACATGGCCATCATTTCACTGCATCCTTCAGCTGATATGTATCAAATCATAATATCTCATTTTATACACCTGAAGGAACTTAGATACTGTATTAGTGTGAATTAATTTTAGTACCATCAAAAAGTTTTAATACTGTACTGTACTAAATATGTAAAGACCACAGCAAAATTTAAATAAAGTCAAAATCCTGTCTGTGCCACTAGTTGTCTGCTGGACTGGTACCAGTATAATGGTCACAGAAAAGTTAACATCCGACACGTAAAACAATACACAAAATCAGCGTAAACAAAACTACGACTAAGTTGGGAGTAATGCAGCTGACCCCGGAATGGTGTAGATTTTGGTTGACGTGTTTGTAGACATTTTTCGGGGAGCTGAAGGAGTCATGGCAGTCTAAAGCATATGGGCCAGTGCATGATGCGTACCCCATCACATGTGCTACGTGGGTCTGCTCATGGACACGATGGAACAGGTGTGCCATGGGACCTGGGGGAGGTGATTCATGTTATATGGGACTCATACAGATAAAATGAAAGTTTGTTAGAGTAAGAAACTGTTGATAAAAAACAGAAGTGTCATATTACTCCATTAATGGTGTAGGGGCCTGAGCAAATCTGCATACAGTACTTTGAATTATACTGCCAGTTTCTTGTAAATAAAAAGAGTTGCCATACCTTGAGCAAAAATAGCCACATCTTCACCCCCATGAGTCTCTGAACCTTCTTCAGTTGGAACAGCAGCTAGTGGCTCAAAGTCCTTGTTTGCTGTGTCTACCCAGGTCAGGTTCCGTCGTACCACCTGCATAACAATGATGATTTTGTGTGTGTGTGTGTGTGTGTTTTTTTTCGGTTAATGAGGATTGAAGGTTTAATACAAGGGCATCAGGCTCAATATGAAATTAAGGAGATATGGTTTTATATGTAAGGGTCCTTAGACCAGAACAGGGAGTTAGCATTAATTGGACGATTTCACTGAATCAGTGTGGGTAGTAAAAGTTAGATTCTGTAAAACAATATGATGAACGGAGAAATGGATAAACAGAATGACCAAAGCTATAGGTCTTAAGCTGAGGGCAGGATACATGATTGATCAGTCAAAATGATTTTGGATTATGGTAAAGAAAAAAAAAAATACAGTAGTTCAAGTCCTTGAAGACTTATGTTTGTTCCAAGGTTCAATTACTGTTGTAATTAATAGACTGCAAGTGAGCGATTTGGTCTAAATACTGAGGATACAAGTAACAAAATGGCTGTACAGTAATTCCTCGATTATCAGACATATTAGGGGCAAAGGCATGTCTGGATAAGGACAAAATCCGGATACGGAGCAATATCCTCTACTGTACCCATACCCTACTTATACCCACCTGTATGTACAGTACCCCTCCTAATTTTGGCAGTGTTCTCCAGTCTTTCAGCTGTATTTAGACATCAAAACACACATAGGAATATCCAGTGTAATGCTAGACACTAAGAAAACAATACATAAACAACAAAAATCCACAAATATCCTACTCACAATGTACAGTACCCCTCCTAATTGTGGCAGTCTTCTTCAGTTTTTCAACTATGTAGACATCAAAACACATATGAGAATCCATCCATCCATCATCCAATCCTACATTGCCCCATGAGGAGCGTAGGAGCCCGGGGCTAGGCAGTTGGTCCCGACATTTAAGATATAATCCTAGACACAAAAAAAGCAGTGCATAAACAACAAAAGTCCACAAAAAAATAAATGAAGATAATGGTTCCAATAAGTATTTTTGACCCTCTCAGGAACTGAAGTCTTCAAACAGGTTCTGGGTCAATAACAGTGATGGCTGCTTCCGCTCCACAAAGAAAAAAACATTTCCACTGCCAAATATGCCCCTGACAATTGATTATATTGGTATAAATTTATACCATCATCATCATTGGTGTTTATATTATAAGATAAGCTAATAAAAACACGTAAAACTAATGAGTAAACGTACAAAATTGCAGTGAGAATAAACTTGTTCAAGAGTAAAAAATACCGTCAAATAACTTCCCAACATCCTAGTGCAAAATTTTACCCAAACCTTGCAAGAGCTAAGCATATATCTAGATGCAGAATTTCATGAGCTTTCTCATGATGTTTTCGTAATTTCAGTATGACTAATATTATTTGAATAAATTGCAAAAAACTAAAAAACTCCTGGTGGCAATGCAGGAATTGTAGGCAACGAACAGGTGAGGGAGGGCTGAGGGACAGGGAGGGAGACAAGCCAGGCAGTGGTGAGCATGGGAGGGGATGGAGGAGGGGGGAGAAGAGAGGGATGCCAGGGGACTTTAATCATTCAGGTAGGGGCCGGACGGGTGTTTTCAATCAGCTTACGGATTGCGGTCTGTGTTACTTGTGTGCTGCCTGTAGACTGTAAGGGATTGGCCAGCTGGTGGACTTTGACCATTCGGTGAGCAGCCAGACATGCGTTTTCAGTCTGCTTCTGGGTTTCAGTCTGTATAACTTGCTCATGACCAGTAGCATCAGAGTGAACTGGGCTCCCAGGGGACATTGACCATGTGGTGAGGAACCAGATGGGCATTTTCAGTCAGCTTGTGGGTTGCGGTCTGCATTACTCACATGCAGCAAATACCATCGGAGTGAGCTGGGCTGCCGGGGAATGTTGACTATTCAGTGAGGAGCCAGATGGGCGTTTTCAGTCAGCTTGTAGGTTGCGGTCTGTATTACTTGCTTGTGGCCAGTAGCATCGGAGTAAACCGGGCTGCTGGAGGACTTTGACCATTTGGTAGGGATCCAGACAGCCATTTTAGCTCAGCTTGTGGGTTACAGTCCATTACCCATGCGTGAACAGACAGGCAGGCAAGCCACCCAACTGATTTTTAAAACTTGTCGGTCGCCCGGCTGCCAATGTTGGAACTTTTATGTTCAGATATGGACAAATAAATTCAGATACGGAAATAATAGAGGCAAGGCCTAACATCCATATATAGAGCATGTCTGGATACAGAGCATCTGGATAATCAAATGATTACTGTATTGCATTTTTTAAAAGTTAGCAATGTACACATAAAATGTTAATTCTTAAAGGGTTATAGAATTCTTATTTCACCCCCAAGTATTTTTCCAGGCTTAAAACAGTGGTAATGGTATAGTAATGATCAACTCCTGTTACCCCTTTGGGTTCCTAGGAGTACCTAGGGCATGCGATGTTTTGGAATTAAATCCATGACTTATAGTGTAAATATATAAATGCAGAAATATGGCGCACCACTCACCTCCTTCCCATTCCAGGTGTAGTTGAAACCATGGCCATTTGTAAACATGAGTGTGGTGTATGGCAGGTTGTCCGTCACGTCTTTATTTGTCACCAATCCTGAAAGAGTTATTATATTAGTGTCCTTGAAGTTTTTACCTGTGCACCATTTAAACCTTTGGCTGTATATTTAATTTTCTTAACATTTCTTGAATAGCATCAATTACCCACTGACACCAAAAATCGTGTAGCAGCCATAAATTAAACTAGCGTATTGCAGTCAAGAATATTATTTTGTATGTGAGAGTTATTTTGCAGCTGTTTGGTTAAAATCATGTTTTCTCACACACACACACACACACACACACACACACACACACACACACACACACACACACAAACACACACAAACACACACAGATGTTTGCATAAGCTAAATGCTGGTACATTAAAAAAAAAAAAAAATAATAATAATAATAATAATTATAATACCTGTAATAAAATAAAAGGTTACATTAGTCTGGAAATTTTTAAAGGGGAATTGACCAGCCCATGCCCCTCTCTGAGAACAGTACTTGCCTGAAAAATTCCAGTTGCCTTTTAGCAATTTAAATCCATTCACACAGCACGTGGTTTTCACCCTGAGGAGCCCTTTTGACCACTCGACCATCAGGCATTTGGATTAGTAGAGAGTATGAAAACTGAGACAGACATAAGCCAAAGTTGAATTGTACTTGGATGTAATTATAGCTAGATGTGGATATATCTAGACTTCCCATAACCACCTCTGTTTTTTTTCTTCATGGTGGCACCTGTGGTTTAGTGGGTAATTAAGGTACGCCAACAGGATTGAGCTTGTGCAGGTATTTACAGTATCAAAGAGTGGTTGGGGTTTATCCCTCATATAATGCTACTCAGGGATGAGCGAGGCTGGTCACTTATCTTTAATATCAGGACCAACTTGCCTAGCCCTGGGTTCCAACACTCCTCATGGGGCAAGACAGGAACAGATCATCATGATGATGATGAAGATAAATATTTCATAGTTTCAGAATCATCAGTCTTCATAATCACCATCACATGAGAAGAGGAATATTTGCATTATACTTGGAGTACTGTATATTAAGCAAGAGAATTTTAGATACCTGTGGGAAAATCAAGCATTCCGTGACTTCTGTTTAATCCTCCTATATTAACCCCTTTCTCATCCTGCATCTTGATTTTATCTCCATTTGTGACTCCTCTCATTCACACTCCAATCTCTCTCATTCCTTGTGACTCCTTCCTTGGCCTGATTAACAGGAACTAATAATGGTTTAACTTAAGTGAAGGAATATGAGCAAATATGAAAACTAAGTGACCCAGTGCTTCAGGATATTAAAAACATAACAGAAAAATCCAGTCATTCGAATGATTGCAATTATGACTTAGTATTGTAGCTGTGGGACTGGCCCATTTCTATCAGGTAGCAACTCTGTAGCTATAGTATACTTACCATAGATGTCATTCCCTCTCTTTGGGTATCCATTGATGGTCATGACATGGGAGTGGTCAGCAGTCACCACCACTAGGGTCTCAGATGTGTCAATCATTGCCAAGGCTGCTCTCACTGCCCATTCCATGGCTAATAGATCCTCCAGAGCACGTCTTGGCTGGCTACCGTGCAGCCCATGGTCTATCCTACCACCTTCCACCTGCCAGTGATAGATTGGAACTGTGAATGTGCAGCATCTATCTATTGCCAGACACCATAATCCTGTAAGGGGTGGCCATTTGAGTTATTTGTTTTATGGGGAGGGGCACTAACCCTCCACCAACCCACTTGCTGACACGGAGGGAGCACGTATGGTTTGGTTATATGGTTACCACTCAGCATTGTAAATGGTTTCTTGGCTTACAGGAAATCATACCTGCATATAGAGAGAGAGAGAGAGAGAGAGAGATTTAAGAGCTTACAACCAGCCTAGTACAGTACGGAGTAGTTAGTTGACAGATTTTGTGGAGCTCCTGGAACACATCTCATTTTCTTAAATTTTTAAAGGGGAAAAATGCTTCAATATATGAAAAATTGATATACAGAAGATTTTAAAGGTACCTAACCCTTTCGTTTATCAGGGACTCTCTGTATATACAGTAATCACTCCAATATCCAACGTAATAGAGCCATAGGTAGGTCCGGATATTGGGCCCCAGCTTATGGACTTGTACTTATGGACCCTAACTCAGAGAAACACCTATACAACTCCCTCTGGACATGCATAGCACCTATTTAAGACCCAAATCACACCAATAAGGCACATAAATGACTGAAATAAATGCAAAAGAAACATAAAATGAGGGTTTAGAAGTAGGTTCATACAATAATAAACATTCTGGTGACTGGCTCCTGGACTGGTACTTACGGACCCTAACCTAGCCTAACTCAGAAAAACACCTTCCTACTGCACATGCATAGCTCCTAACACCCTATTCACACCAATAAAAGACATTAAAGAGTGAAATGAGGTAAGTATAGTACGGAAAAAAGTACAGTATGAAACATTCTTATGTCCGGATAGTGGGGATGTTCGGATATTGGGTGTCCGGATATTAGAGTGATTACTTATATATATATATATATATATAGATAGATAGATAGATAGATATATACTGTAGATATATATATATATATATATATATATATATATATATATATATATATATATATCCATCCATCCATCATCCAATCCTACATTGCCCCATGAGGAGCGTAGGAGCCCGAGCCTAGGCAGTTGGTCCCGACATTTAAGATGAGAGTGATCAGCCTCAATCATCCCTGAGTGGCATTACATGAGCAATCAACCCCAACCATCCCTTGGATATAAACCTTCACCGGCTCAATCCGATTGGAGCGCAATAATTACCCACTAAGCCACCAGGCGCCAAAATTTGGTTATATGGTTACCACCCAGCGTAGTAAATGGTTTCCTGGTGCTCAGGAAACCATTTGGCTTGTCACTCAGTGCAGAGTCACCCACAGGCTGAAGGAAGTGGAAAGAATGAAGGAAAGAAAGACAGAAGAGGGAGTGTAAAGTCACCCATAGGCAGAAGGACAAGGAAAGAATGAAGGATAGAAAGACAGAAGAGAATGGAAGGAAAGAAGGATATATATATATATATATATATATATATATATATATATATATATATATGGAAATTTCTTTGAGAATAGGAAGTTATTCTGGAAAGAGGTGCAGAAATGTAGAAGTGACAGTGGAAAGAAATGTGAAAGTTTGAAGGATATAAGTGGTGAATTATTAGCCCAAGGGGATGAAGTAACAACCAGATGGAAAGAATATTTTGAAAGTCTGATGAATGGGAGTGAAGAGGGCAAAGCGATTGCAAACTTGATTACGTTTGGGTGTTTACAGAGAAGGAATGCAGTGCCAGGAAATGTGACACTCGCAGAAGTGAAGAGCGCTGTGAAGCAGCTGAAAAAGAGAAAGCAGCTGGGGTTGCTGAGGTGTATGCAGAGATGATTAAGTGTAGTGGAGAGAGCGGAATGAAGTCCGTGTTGGAGATATGTAAGAAGGCACGGATGAGTGAAACTGCCAGCAGAGTGGAAGAAGGCTGTGATAGTACCCCTGTACAAAAATAAAGATGAGTGAAGTGAGTGCAAAAATTATCATTGCATAAGTCTGTTGAGTGAATTATTATTGAGAAAGTAAGAGAGATGTCAGAGGGCATAGTGAGTGAGTCTGCAGCCACAACAGTAACAACATGTCCACAGTAAATGACAGAAAAAATGCATACTGAACTCCCATTACTGTCAATAAAATTGTTTTGACTCCACCAGGCATTACAGTATAACAACAGATACACAATACAAACCAGAAGAAAGAATCCATCATCATCTCTCATGAGTCGTTTGAGTGCCACAGTCACCATCTCCTCCAGTGACGGAGTGCCATCCAAACTGGTGTCACGGTCAAGCTCAAAGTGCAATTGTAGGTCAGCAAACAGACCTGAGGGAAGGCAGTCATTCGAGGCATGGAGGTGAAAATATTCATATAAAGTGCATGAGATGATAATCATATACTGTACAACCTACCATGCACTGTAGTGACTAACTATATCAGTATCTAACACTAATAAGAGCCATTTTACATTTTTAAGGAATCATAAAATTACATCATTTTACTAACAGAGTTAAAAGGTGGGCAATTGTTGTCCTGTTAAAACATTTACCGAGAAATGAGGAAAAACACTGCTACTCATGTAGTTCCTGTGGCCAAATAGTGGCTAAATTGTGGGTTGAGGCTGAAAATACACTCACTGTTGTATTATACTGTATGTGTGTGGTAACCCAACTCCCAACACTTGCTTTGCAAATAACCTCACACTTCCTGTGACAAAGGAAAGAGGAAAAGCATATCTGGGCCCTCCTTTCTCTTCCAGTTCATGTCTCTAGGGAAGCCAAACAATGCTGCTGAAGAGCATTTCATCTCACACATGTTAGAATTATAATATTAATTTAAAATTTTCTTTTCACTTTAACTGGAAAAGTGAGGATAATAAAACCAGACATATAGGAAATTAAACAAAGACATAACCTCCACAAGAGTAATAAGGTAAGCAGTAATGGATGATGAATTACATCTGGTAGAAAGAAAGGCACAGCACCACAAAATCTTGTCAGCTTACCCATGATATAGTCTGTCTTGTGTGGGTCAATCTGTCGCAACTCTTGTGTGTTGGTGACATAGCTGTGTGTGTTGCCCTGGGCCTCCTTGCTGTGCTCCCAGTCCCTCACCAGATTCCTCTCATCTGTTCTCACACATTCCTTCTCTGCATCATCATCCTGGGGGACCCCCATCTCTTGCCGCCCACCACCCATAACAACCTGCAGAGTAAAATAGTAATGAGTGATAACAGCTGAATCCATATTATCTTCTTTGGAGTATAAGGACCCAAGAATTGAATACTGTGGTACAGAAGATTTAAGGGTAGGAAACCAAACTACATCCATGGTAGCACTTTATATAACAGACAGCCAGTCCCTTCATACCCTTTTTAATATATTGGCATTTGAGGCTGGGCTGTTGTAATCCACTACTTTTAACTCTTTCACTGCAATAACATTATAAAGTTTATATTGCTGTTACTGCTTAGGACAACCCCCTGATTATGAATGAGTTAATGATTGTAATATACAACCTCTCCAGTTTGAAATCTCTAGTGCAGAACAGTACAGTGAATTTAATTGTTGGAAGATGGCCAGAATGAAAATAAAATGTACACCTGCTGGCAGATGGGTTTAAAAGTAGATGAACAGCCTAATTCCATAAGTCTATCTGTCTATCTGTTGCCAGGTAGGTGGGGGCGCTCACCATCCACTCGCTCGATGTAGTGCTGCTCTCGGATGTCTGCCCTTTCCTCTCCATCCTTCTTTTCTTCCAATCTCTTCTGTCTTTCTTTCCTTCATTCTTTCCTTGTCCTTCTGCCTACGGGTGACTTTACACTCCCTCTTCTGTCTTTCTTTCCTTCATTCTTTCCACTTCCTTCAGCCTGTGGGTGACTTTACACTGAGTGACATGCCAAATGGTTTCCTGTGCACCAGGAAACCATTTACTATGCTGGGAGGTAACCATATAACCAGATTTTGGCGCCTGGTGGTTTAGTGGGTAATTATTGCGCTCCAATCGGATTGAGCTGGTGAAGGTTCATATCCAAGGGGTGGTTGGGGTTGATTGCTTATGTAATGCCACTCAGGGATGAGTGAGGCTGGTCACTCTCATCCTAAATGTCAGGACCAACTGCCTAGCCCTGGGCTCCTATGCTCCTCATGGGGCAATGTAGGATTGGGTGATGGATGGATGGCCAGACGCCTCAATCCCGTTCGGGGTGGCCACAAACAAATCGCCTCCACGTCACCCTGTCCCTCACCATTTCACTGCTTTGCTCCCAACTCACACCCCCCTCTCTCATATACCTCTCCACCCCATCCCTCCATCTCATCCTCGACCTCCCCCTCCCTCTACCCCCCTCCACCTCACTCACATACACTCTCTTCGTCAGTCTTTCACCCTCCATCCTCTCCACATGGCCAAACCTCCTCAGTGTATTCCTCCTAACGCTTCCTATCACATCCACATCCACACCACAATGTTCCTTTATATTCTCATTTGTCAGCCTTTCTTTCCATGTGACTCCACAGGCTCCTCTTAAATAACTAATTTCCATTGCTCTCACTCTTGACTTGTGTCATATTTCCGTAAGTGCTGCTGTTAAATGACTGAATAACCTTCAGTCACTACTTTGAGATTAAAGTAATAGACACAGCAAGGCTGGCATTCCAACTGAATAATTCTAACTACTAAATCACTTGGGAGAATGATAGTGATTTTTTTTTTTACAAGAACTTTACCACCTATCAAAACCTGTTTAGACCCAAGTGATGAAACAGATTAACTCCCTCAGTCTAATGGCATCTTTTACATTTTGTTATAAATACTATACGTACCGCACAAATTTATTTGGCATAGGAGAGTCCTGTAAGACTAAAGAGGCTCAAGATGTGAAGAAGAGTTAATTACTGTATGCCAAATTTTAATTAGATCACATTGTGGGAGTCAACACCTGTATTTTGATTCCAGTAATTTTCTTGAATGATGCCGTACCAACATCATTCTCACCTCCATATTCCTGGCCGGCTCATCCTCAACCAACTGGCGTGCAATGTCCTTACACTTGACGGCATCTCCACCGGCCTTCATGATCTTGGTGTCACACTGCCAAAACCGACTGGCGCTCTTGGCATACAGGGCACCCACTGTGGCGTGGGTTACCTGGGTTGTTGTTACAAAGCCTGCCAATATGGGACAAAATACTTTTTACACATTCAGCCACAGGAGGTAATTTTTATTACAGGCAGCCCTCCACATCAGCGGTCAACTTTCGCAGGTCTCGCAGATTCGTGGATTGCCCCTCTTTGGAGGCAAGGCTGAATTTAATGGTATGGTTGTAAGAAGCTGGGGTAAATATGTAGCTGATGACTTGCCCACACGTGAGTGTGGGCAGGTCATCAGCTATTTGTGATATTTTATGCAGCTTTAAGGTCCCAGGTATGGCTTATTAGGTACAGTCTGTGCACACTTGCTCTAGGGGGTGATTTGCGGCTGGAGAGGTATTTACGGAAAGGTGCACCAAACATTCGCAGAAGATCCACATTCGTGGGGGTCTGTGGAGGGCCGTCTGTATTTTCTTTTCCTACACTTTCATTTTTATTTTTATTTTTTTTATACCTCCAGATGATTTTAATGACAGTGAAGGAGTTCATGAAGGCTAGACAGCATATAATTATTCCAGGATGACATGGATTACCTGGGTCATCATCACCAAGTCATATCCAGCCACAGGATATCATTTTTATTTTGTTCTTGGTGCATTTATATTAATTTTCTTCAACTTAGGAAAGATCTTTTGCACTGAAGGGGTTAATGGAGGCTATATATCTTACTCCCCACCAAAATGGGAGGAAGCATAGTAACACATTCAGCCAGAGAACGTCTTCACTAACATTATCATCATCATTTCTTTCCCACCTACGGATTGGCCGAGGCATGGTCCAGAAAATGGAAAGAGAAGGCTTGAAAGAGGGAGAACTGTCAGTCGCACATTCAGTGACATGGACCAAACACTCATTCACCAATCCTCCATATTCTCTAACATGACCTATCCTGACCCAGCCAAAATTAACTAAGTCTAACCATTCCTATTCCTCACTCATTCATGTGTCATATTTCCTGTATTCTCTTTCCTTCCCCATCAACTACATCTCAGTCCAAGCCAACCCAACCCAGCTTAACCCAACTCAGCCTGTATGTTCCTGTTCCTCACCCATCCTCCATATCCCTAACCCAACCCATCCCAGCCTAATCCAACCATTTCTGTTCTTACGCCATCTTCTTCATCCCTTAACCCAACCAACCCTACCCAACCCAACCCACCCTAACCCCATTCCTCACCCGTGGCTTTCCCTGCATCCTGTGCCCACTTGAGGATAGTGTTAACTTGGTTCTCTGACTTGAGTGAGGCCAAACAGTCGCCGGGCGATACGTTGCCATTGACCCCGAGGGTGTGGTGGTTGGCCTTCACCCCCGACAGGAAAGCTGAACCTGTGGCAGCACTATCAGGCACCTGCATGTCGATGCTGTACGTCTGAAAGGAAAGGATCTCATGTACAGTAATCCCTTTATGTCACGAACGCCCATGTCCTGGACACACCAAGTCCCGGACATTGTGGGCTCAGGTCCTTGAACACCAAAAAAAAAAAAAAAAAAAAAAAAAAAAAAAAAAAAAAAGGCCGATATGCGTTCATCCCTACTTTAAATTTGCTGCGCGGTGATGAATAGCTGTGTTTTCGCGCGTAGTAGAGTGCCCCTGCATTCCTCCCCTCCTCCGTGAAACCACGCTCATCGCCATGCTGCCCCACATGTTCGTTTTTGTGAATAAACTGCAGTACCTCGCCACTAGACCACATGGGAATTTACAGTGTTGTGCAGTGTTAAGAAATTAGAATTCAGAGTGCAAAGGATTAAGTGCAGAGAGCAACATTGGCGTGTTGCAACTGGCGTGGCACAAGTAAGAACAGAATGTGCAGTGTTTCACAGTGCAAAGGATTAAGTGCAGCACAAAACTGGATTGCTGTACGTGCTTCAAGAGCACTTTCACCACTGTCAGAGCCTTAGAGGAGGCGGGTTAATCTTCGTGACGTGTTGTAAGTACACTACAAAATATTTTCCCTTCTCACTTCTAATTCCTCATTCTCTGGTTCCTTTTCATTTATTTCATGCTTTCTGTCCCTTATTTGTGTGAATAGGGTCTTAAATAGGTGCTGTGCATGTCCGGTAGGGAGTTATTTAGGTGGTTTTCAAAGTTAGGCTGGGTTAGGGTTCATAAGTACCTGTCCAGGGGGCATTTTCCCAAGTCCCGGACATGCCTTTGGCTCTGTTACGTCGGATCATGAGGGATTACTGTAAAATGTTTTATATAGTACTGCTTGACGACGTTGTGGATCTGAAAGAAAAGGATCACATGGAAAATCGTATACAGTACCCTGTTTATCTAGGAAATCATGTAACTTAAAATAGTGTTAGCTGCTTGTTTAGGTTGTGTCCGAAAAAGGGAAGTCACATATTCAGGCAATATATCTAAATGGAAATGGTCACATGTAAGATACAGTATTATACAGTACACTGTTTATTGTGGTTGTGTCTGAAAAGGACTGCTGGTAGCATATTACACCGTCTGTTAATGTAAATATGTCCTGCAACATACATTTTATTTGCTTAATTTCAGTGAAAAACGAAAATGGAAGTTCTCTCTCTCTCTCTCTCTCTCTCTCTCTCTCTCTCTCTCTCTCTCTCTCTCTCTCTCTCTCTCTCTCTCGCTTTGTGTGTGTGTGCGTGTGTGTGTGTGTGTGTGTGTACTGTCCAGAAAGGAACTCAGGCATTAGCATACTTCGTAAAGAATATGAAACTACACAATGCCGAACCGACCATTTATAGGAAATACATATGATTTCCGTAACGTCTTCAGTCTCGGGACATTTTTCTTGCCACCTTCAAACGATTATCTTTACCTTAAGTAGAGAAATTAGGTTGTGGAGGGGTCAATGGGGACTTCGTAAACCTGCTGACAAGAATGTGGCCATAGTATAACTTTAAATTGTCCTGGGTTTCCATTCTTTCACGGCTATTTCACGTAGCTCAGTAGAAGAAGACCATCATGACTCTGCATCCTTTCCATAGCGCTTCAAGTGACTACGTTCATATTCTAGTATCACTTTACTGTTACAGCACAACATTCAAGGTGGAGAGGTGGCAATTTTAAGACAAGTTAGAGTAAAAAGAGTACCGGTATGGCCTAGATCTTGTATGAAAAAAAAAAAAAATAATAAATAAATACAGCCACACATTACCTCGTCTTGGTAATTTATGTGGCTGCATTTATATACAGCAACATATTACCAAGACGAGGTATCTAAAATTTAATGAGACGAGAGAGCAATTAAGATACGAGACAGCACGATCAAGCATAAGGAGAATTCGGTTATTTAAAATGTAATATGCGGTGAGATGGCGCAGAAACCCTGTAGATGTCAGTGTCTACTATTTTCAAGTGTAGCACCTTCGTATGAACATCACAGCGCTCCTTCACTTCTTCATTTGTGTCTCCACGGGACGCCACATGCTCCTCTCAAATATCTCATTTCCATTGCTCTCACCTTATACAGAACTCCTTATTTCCTTCATTTGTCTGCCTGTTGCATCTTCATGGAAAGCCACATGCTTCTCTCAGATATCTCATTTCTGTTGCTCTCATTCTATAGCCCTCCTTCACTTCCCTCATTTCTCTCTCTCTTCACGTAATTCTACATACTCCTTTCAGATAATTCATTTCCTTTGCTCACACTCTACAGCCGCCCTTCATTTCCCTCATTTGTATGTCTCTGTCCCTCCACATAACTGTACATGTTCATTTCACACATCACACTTCCATTCCTCTCACTTTTTATCTGCGTTCTTCCAACAAGGACACAGGTGGAGAATGAGAGACTAATTAGGAGAGTGTAGGTGACTGAGATGGAGGTGAAGGGGAGGGGGAGATCGAAAATGAGGTGGAGGGATGGGGTGGAGAGGTATGTAAGAGGGTTATGTGAGTTGGAGAGAGGACAGCCAAATGACAGAGAACGAAGAGATAAGGAGGCGATTCGTTTGTGGCCACTCCTTACGGGATTAAGGCGTGATACAATTATGTGCCACCAATTGAAGGGATCCCCAGCACCGCAGTAAGACACAGAGTTATTTTTCGATGTCCTACGTTACCTTGGCGAGGGCGATGTTAGGGAAGCGATCCCAGACGAGGTAGCCCTCCTCCCCACTGCGTCCCTCCTTCTGCCCCTTCAGGATGCGACCCGCTGTGTTGGCCGTCACACCCATACCTGTACACAGACACGGTTGAGCTTAAACGTACATGGGTACACACACACACACACACACACACACACACACACACACACACACACTAGGGGCTCTTCGCCCAAAAAGGGCCTTAAAAACCACACACACACACACAGCCAACAAACAAACGAGGATCCGCCCAAAAGGAGCCATAAAAACCTTTTATGTTCATATTGAATCATATGGCATTTATAAAGATTCTCAGTTTAAGAATCTTTGAAAGTGACTCGTCCCTAGTAATAATCTCGGGGAGAGAGGGGGGGGGGCGGTCCTAGGAGTGCACATGCTTTGTAGGTTGTAGGGTTCCTGCAAATGGATAATTTCAAATCAAACCCTCAGAAAGTCAGTAATTCAGTGACACCGGCGCTTCTAGACCAGCCCCTGGTAGACTTTGGCAATAAAAAACGACACAGAAAACAGAGAAGAAGGAAAACAAAGAAGTAAGGCAATGAAAGAGGAAACAGAAACCAGAAAAGAAAGAAACCAAAGAATGAAGGCGAAAAAGAGAAACAAAGCAAAGAGAAATAACCTAGAGAAGACAAAAGAGAAACAGAAACCAGCGAAGACAGAAAAGAACGAAGTGAGACGAGGAAAAAAAAAAAAAAAACTACCGTCTCCGAGGAAGAGGATGACGTTCTTGGCCTTCTTGGTGTTGACGGGTCTGGATAGGGCCTCGTGGAGCTCCCTCTGCCCGTGTTCCAGCCAGTAGCTCGTTCCTGGGGAGGAGGGTAAGACACGAAATTATCTTCATTATCATCCCGCCTCCTTTTCACCACCTACAGGAATATATATATATATATATATATATATATATATATATATATATATATATATATATATATATATATATATATATATATATATAAATCCATTGGAGCCCAATGTCCTCAGTATAGGACAGAACTGGAAATTTTCAAATTTTGATGAATTAGGGAACCCCCGGGTAGGGACCTATGAGCTTCGCGACTATGAGCCGATAGGCGGAGGGCAATACGCTTAGTACCCTCCCAGCCCAGTGCCTTGCTCAGGAACCCTGAGATCCAATGGGATATATATATATATATATATATATATATATATATATATATATATATATATATATATATATATATATATATTACGGGCTGCATAACGCTACATATGTTACGGGTACACTACGATATATAACTCTCTCTCTCTCTCTCTGTTTCCTGAAGATGTCTGTCACTAAGAGCAATTGTGACCACCACAAATACCGTCACCACCACCACACCACCACAACCATTACCATGTCACACCACCACCACGCCATCATCACCACCATAGCTCCACAACCACCATCACCACCAAAATCACCATCACCACCACAACCACCTCCATAACCACCCCACCATACAACCCTACCTTTCTCCTGTGGGTTTGGTGCAGGGAAGACAGCGCCTGTAACGCAAGACCCCATCAGCATCACCCACGCCCACGCCCACGCCCACGAAGATCTGCAGCCCATCATCATCATCATCATCATCACGTCCTAGCATGGGGGGAGAGAGAGGAAGTGGGTGAGGCGAGTAAAGTTTTGTTATGTGTTCGGAGCAGAGGTTAATTTAGGTGATTATGTGGGTCTCTCTCTCTCTCTCTCTCTCTCTCTCTCTCTCTCTCTCTCTCTCTCTCGACATCCTCGGGCGGAAGGGGTTGTCGCCACACCTCAACAAGATGGCAGTTAAATCCCTTGTTAGCTTTTTTATATACCTAAATGCGTCCAGAGCTGTTAAAGGGTTAATTTAAGTGTGTCCAGAGCCGTGAGAGGGTTAATCTAAGATGGCTTTTAACTCTTCTGAATATCTCCTACGGGAGCGAGAAGGAGAGACTGACTGGGAGAGTGTGAGTGGGGTGGAGAGGGAACGGGAGGCGAGAGGGATGAGGCGGAGAGGTATACGAGGTTTGTTCAGAGAGTATCGAACCTTAGGCTTTAAAAATATCAATAGCTAACCTGTTGAGCTAGGACACAAATACCCTGCAAAGTATACCCCTTCTGACTCAACACACGTAGCCCAGCTTTCTTTCCACTGTCTGAAACATTTTTCAAAGTAGGTTTTCGGTATTTCCTGCAGGTGCTTCGTCGCATTCGTCATGGACTCGTCCCTCGTCTCAAATCGGGAACCCTTCAGCGGAGTTTTGAGCTTGGGGAATAACCAAAAGTCACACGGAGTATGTCTAGTGAGTAGGGAGCCTGTCTGACCTGCGGGATGTTATGCTTGGCCAAAAATTCATGGATCAGTTGAGAAGAATGGACAGGGGCGTTGTCACTGGGCAGTTTCCAACTTGCCTCTTTCCAAAGGTCTGGTCTGTTCCGCCGAACTACGTCACGAAGACGACGGATAACGTTGAGGTCGTAATGTTTGTTGACAGTCTGACCTGGTGCGGATTCGTGATGCACAACACCACGGTAGTGGGGGGGGGGGAATTTTTTTTTTTTTCCGAGGTAACCTTTCATGCTTGCACTGGGACGACTGTACTTTGGTTTCTGGGTCGTTCCCGTACACCAAAGTCTCATCTCCAGTGATAACAGTCTTGAGAAAGTCTGGGTCACGATTTGCACACTCCAACATGTCTTGAGCAACGTTCATCTAAGGGAAGAGATCATGACGAATGCGACGAAGCGCCTGCAGGATACCGAAAACCGACTTTGAAAAATGTTTCAGGCAGTGGAAAGTTCGCTGGCCTACATGTGTCAAGTCAGATGGGGCCTACTTTGAGGGGGATATGTGTCCTAGCTCAGCAGGTCAGCTATTTTTATTTATTTATTTATTTTCCTAAGCCTAAGGTTGGATCCTTTCAGAACAGACCTCGTATTAGAAGGGGGTGTGAGCTGGAGAGACGGCAGCCAGATAAAGGACAGGGTGATGTAGAAGCTATTCGTTTGTGGCCACTCCTTAGCGGGATTATAGCATCTGAAGATAGATAAATAGATAGGTAGATAGATGGACAGATAGATAGATATACATTGGCAGATAGACAAAAACAGATAGATAGATAGATAGATAAAGCAGACAAAATAAATAGATGAACAAATTAACATGACAATAGTCGCGTGACGCTGTGCTGCATAAAATGACTGAGAGGGTCGTTTGGTCACACCTGCATGGCAACAGGCTGCCCTTCCCCCGCCCCTCCTGCCATCAGTGAGGGGGATGCAACTGGCAGCCTGGTGGGGGAGCGAGGGGTGAGACATAGCCTGGGTGAGGGTGAGGGAGGGGTGAAGAGGAGGGGGTAGGTGGGGAAGAGGGTGAGGGAAGGGAGGAAAGGGTGACGATGAGGAGGGGTTGGAGGAAGGTTGAAGGATTAGGGTGAAGGGGAGGGGGTAGGCAGGGGTAAGGAGGCTCCCTAACACCTTTTCCTTTGCGATTTATTTTTGGATATGGCTGGTGAATAGCCTTTTGTGCTTTTGCAGATGTTGGAAGGATTTATAAAACACAGAATAGGACAGTAGTAAGTGTAGACATCAAACTAGATCGCTTAGGAAAAGGTGTTAGGGAGCCAGCAGAGGAAGGTGAGAAGCAGAAGAGGTAGACGACGAACTTTTGCTTCCATCTGTACACGAAACCGGAAAATAAAAGAAAAATAACGTAAAAAATAAAAGTTTTGTCCATGAAGGCAAACTTGGAGAGGAAATGGGTTCTCAGACGAAACACTGTTAGTTAAGAATGTTGGAAGGCTGAGGGGGTGTCCGTGTGTGTGTGTGTGTGTGTGTGTGTGTGTGTGTGTGTGTGTGTGTGTGGTGTAAATATATGCTGCGACTGCTGTGTGTATGAGTGAGACCATTACTCTGTCATACAATCATCCTTGACAGGGTATAAGAACAATTTGATAACACCTGATAGAACATACTACCCCACCTTTTAAATGTCTCCATGCCTAGCTCGAGCCCATGTCTGGAAATCTGGTAGACACGCGATACCGGCCCGACCACCAAAATAAATAAATAAATAAATAAATACATAAATAAATAATAAGAGACAAAAACAGCATTCCCTTTTCCATGTCATGTCTCTCAAAATAAACGAATTTTTCTTGGTTGTCAGGTTACAACAACATGAAACCAAACACGTATAATAGTGTGGATGAATTTATTAGGAGCAGGTGTGAAGGGCTGGACTATTACGGCTACGACTACGACTGTCACTGCTACTACTACTACTACTACTACTAATAATAATAATAATAATAATAATAGTACAACCAATATGACAATAATAATAATAATAATGATGATAGACGGGCTCATAATACAATAATAATAATAATAATAATAACAATAATAATAATAATAATAATAATAACCTCCCCACACACTTCCAACACCTTATACTCATATCTCACAGCTTTTCCTCGTCGTATCATCTCACCCATATCCTGATCATTCACATACACACACACACACACACACACACACACACACACACACACACACACACACACACACACACACACACACACAGAGGGAGAGAGAGAGAGAAGAAATGAACGTAAGAACATAAGAAGAGAGGATAACTGCAGTAGGCCGGTTGGCCCATGCTAGGCAGCTCCTAGAAGAGTAACTGAACTACTAGAATGAGATAAGGATAGCAAAGAAGGCTCTCCCCCGCCCTCCAAACCCTCCATCCGAAACAGGCAGGAAAAAGTCAGAAGGAACACCACGCAGTATAGAAAAACTGGCGTGGACATTTTATGGGAAAGTGTGAAAGGAGAAAAAGAGACTATCATAGTGTAACCTGAAAAGGAAAAATAATGAATTAGTATTGGTTATATATTTTTTTCATACCTAATTCTTATTCGTCATATGCTTATCTAGCCTATGCTTGAAACTCTCAATGGAAGAGGCAGCAACTACATCACTAAGTAGCTTACTCCATTCATCCACTAATTTATTGCCAAACCAGATTCTACCTATTTCCATGTTAAAACGGAATCTGTCTAGTTTGAAACCATTACTTCTAGTTCTATCCTGTATGCTTACTTTAAGTAGCTGGCTAATATCTCCCTTATTTATTCCCTTCATCCACTTAAACACCTCAATTAAGTCCCCCTTTACACCTTTCTAGTGAGCGCAGATTTAGTCTTTTTAGTCTGTCTTCATATGAAAGGTTGCGAACATCATTTATTATTTTTGCCATTCTTCTCTGTACATTTTCCATGGAATTTATATCCACTTTACAGTACGGACACCAAAATTTTGCACGGCGTAGTGTGAATGTGGTCTTACTAATGCTAGATAAAGTTGCAATATTACTTTACATTTCCTATTCTCACTCATCGCTAAATAAATCCTAGGACCCTATTTGCTTTATTTCTCGCATTAATACACTGTTGTCATGGTTTGAGGTCGTTACTAACCATACAGTAACTCCTAGATCTCTTCCGCATTCCGATTTACTAATTTCTTTTTTGTTTTAGTATCACCAGTGGTCTTGCCTACGTTAAGTACTTTGCATTTTTCAAAGTTAAATTCCATTTGCCAATTTTTAGACCATTTGGGCAATATATCGAGGTACTTTTGTAAGTTAAGGCTATCGTCAGTCGAGTTAATCATACGCCCTATTTTTGTCATCGGCAAATTTGCTACTACTGCTAGTGATTCCTAAGTCTAGATTATATATATATATATATATATATATATATATATATATATATATATATATATATATATATATATATACACGTAATGTTATGGTAAGTACCAGAAACATATAGGCATAGTTAGGCTAATAGAAAGTGATGAAAGGGGCAGAATATGGGAGAATCTTTAATCTTTTACTGTGTCCACATACCTTGGAGAGCCTTGAGGTAAGGGGTTTTGATGCTAGGGCTTGGAGAGTAGTCCCAACCACGTGGAACTAACTCCTTCAGTAGGGCCTTATCTTACACAAGCAAGGTGAATGCATGTGTGCGTGTCTTGGTGAGTCAGAGCTTGGACTCAACCCATCTCATGTGTGCAGTAATGAGATTTTGGTATGAAAACTGTGCTATAATGGCCAGAGTATAGATTTTGATTTGGTCGTGATAACAAGTCTGTTTTAATCAAAGGATTACTGTATTTGGATAGTGTGTCATGGGGAGACTTATATGTTGTCATGAAAATCTTTAATTAAATGTATACAAATGGAAGATTGTTTGTACTGTATACTGTATGGATAAATCTTTGTAATAAAAGTTGTATGTATGATGTACATAAGCATACAAAGAAAAAAAATAGCCTCCTCTTCGTGTGGTAGTAGAGTTAACTTTTAGTCAGTGACAAGTCATTAACGCGCTAAGCATGTGCTGACACTCCTGTGGCACTCACCATGGACAAGTGTGGCAGAGAATGCATTTGAAAAGACTGAGCCGGCCCATAATATATGATTGTAGATTTATTTTACCTTGATCAGATCTGTCTATAGATTTATTTTACCTTGATCAGATCTGTCTATAGATTTATTTTACCTTGATCAGATCTGCCTATCCACCCATCTCACCCTATATTGCCCCATATCCACCCATCTCTATAGATTTATTTTACCATGATCACCCATCTCTATAGATTTATTTTGCCCCATATCCAATCTCACCCTATATTGCCCCATATCCACCCATCTCACCCTATATTGCCCCATATCCACCCATCTCACCCTATATTGCCCCATATCCACCCATCTCACCCTATATTGCCCCATATCCACCCATCTCACCCTATATTGCACCATATCCACCCATCTCACCCTATATTGCCCCATATCCACCCATCTCACCCTATATTGCACCATCAGGTATGTAGGGGCCTGGGCTAGGCTGCTCATTTCATACACAAAAAGTGCAATTTACCAGTTGCTTGCCTCACAGCAGTGTGTGAACAGTAAGCCTCAACCATTTCTTTGATATATGGGACACAACTGGTTGGAGCCATAGTCACATCATCAGCACATACAGTACTGTATTTTGGAGTATGCTTATCCAGGTTTTCCCCATTGCCCCTATCATTTTATTATTTATTTATTTATTTACATCATCATCCAGACCTCCTTTCCCACTCTGGGGCAGGGTGAGGAGTAGCAATGTCCAGACAGCCTAAGTTTTTTTATTTATTTACAGTATTATTTATTTTCTTTTTTGCATCTAAGTTTGATGTCATTACTATCATTCTCCCCCTTTTTAACTTTTGAAAATATTGGAGGAGAGAAAAAGGGAACTCCGTTAAGCCAAAAAATACAGTACTGGGTGGTAACCATATAACCAAATCATACGTGCTCCCTACGTGTCAACAAGTGGGTTGGTGGAGGGTTGGTGCCCCTCCCTGTAAAACAACTAACTCAGTGTCAAATGGCCACCCTTTACGGGATTATGATGTCTGGCAATATATATATATATATATATATATATATATATATATATATATATATATAATATATTATATATTATAACTAATCCCCAATCCGACTTAGTTCCATTTAATGCTCTCTGCTTTCGTCCTTTCAGCCAGGATTCTATCCATTTTAAGATATCGCCGTCTATACTGTGTGCTCAAACCTTTCTAACTAACTTTTCTTGTGGGACTCTATTAAAAGCCTTACTAAAGTTCAGATAAATAACATCGTAAAATTTATCGCTATCTACTGCCTCATAGACCTTCCGAGAAGAATGACAAGTTTGTGAGGCAGAATCGTCCTTGCCTGAATCCGTGCTGACTTTCATTTATAAGATTAAATCTTTCTAAGTGTTCTTTTTCTTTTTTTTTCTTTCTTTTTTTTTTTTTTTTTTTTTTTTTTTTCCAAAATTGGCTCTAGCATTTTTTTCTGCTATTGACGTTAGGCTTATTTGACGATAATTCGACGCAGATGCTTTATCACCCTTTTTAACAAGTGGTGCCCGGCACAACAAACCCCGCCCGACAGCATTTGTTTGATTGTTGTTAAATACTTGATCGGTACTGCCATTTAGTCAGTACGGTACAGAGTTAAAGTCTAAGGAAATGGCGCAAATGTTTTCATGTTACGCCCTCTGAAAGTCCATGCTCTTGCGTTTGACCCTTCAAGGTGACTCAAGGTCAAAGGTCATAGTGCCAAATAAAAGCCCATGAGACTTCCTATATCTTGATAATAGTAAATATTTATCTTCATCCAGTTTCGAGTTATAGTCCCCTGAATATCAGTGACCTTGAGTTTGACCTTTCAAGGTCACTCAGGGTCAAAGGTCTTGGTGCCTAATGAAAGCTCATATTACGATTTTTTCCTAATAGTAAATATCTCTATTTTCAACCGGTTTCAGGTTGTAGCCTTCTGAAAATCCGTGACCTTGAGTTTGACCTATCAGGGTCACTCAATTACCCTCAAATTTAATCACTTTCTTTTGGGACCAGTGCCCACATATCCTGAAAGTTTCATGTAATTTTATTCAGCCGTTTTTCCGTAATGGTGCAAACAATCAGAGAAACCAACAAACATAGAAACATACAAAGAAACTCGACGAAAAACAATACCTCGCCGGATTTGGTCCGTGCGAGGTAGAAACGGGTACTACGTTTGTGGTTTTCCATGCCTCTAGAACTGAATTTTTTAGAATCATTTAATAACGTTAAAAGTGCCTGACATATATAACACTTCTTTTTTTTTTTTTTTTTAATATAGTTTTTGCATATATATCGTCCGGACCTGGCGATTTTTGAGGTTTTAACTTATTAATTTCTTTCAATACGTCCTCCTTACTAATGGTTATTTTGTTAAGAATATTGTCCGCATTATCATCGTAAATATTTGCTGCTTGAGGGATCACGTCTAGATTTTCCTTGGTGAATGCTGATATGAAATAATTATTTAGGATGGAGCACATTTCTTTATCTTCGCTGGTAATGTCACCTGATTCTGTTCAGAGTGGTCCTGTCATATCTTTATTTTTCGTACGATACATTTTGTAAAAGCCCTTGGGGTTTTCTTTCGATTCACTAGGTTCACTAGCAACCTTTATTTCATAACCTCGCTTTTCTCTACGATCTCCCTCTTCACACCCCTATTCCAGATCGCTTACCGGTTACGTAAGTGTTCCTGTCCACATTTTATTTTTCTTTATATTAGTTTCCTTTGGGCTATCGGAGATTTAATCTGTTGTTTAACCATCTTGATTCTGAATTATGCGCTCTAAACGGTTTTGAAGGGATAAATCTATCTTGCATCTGTGTATTATATTTATTAACTCATATTTCTCACTGGCCGAACCTCTGCCTGGTACCGGACATGAGTTAATATCCGTCGCCTGAACAACACTTCCGCCTATGTCCTGTCCCTCACCTATGATCTGAGCTTCCCCAGTGACCTGGCACACATTCCCACCCATTTCCTGCCTCTCACTTCTGACCTGGGGTTCTCCACTGACCTGACTCTCCCTAGAGTAACTAGTCTCCCCATGGAAATTGGTTCTAAAATAAGCTCTTAATCCATCGAAATCAGGAACGGTTGAAGGGTTATCAGTAGACCAGACATCCCAAATAAGTTTGACTTTAATTTCTTCATGATTGCTGTTACCAAGTCGTCCACCAACTTCTTTATCACTAATGACGTTTTCTTTATTAGATAAAACCAAATTTAGTATATTATTACCTTTGGTGGGTTCCCTGATATACTGAAAGGAGAACATCCTGTACTACCTCTAGAGATTATTCTGACTCTGCATCCCCTGTCTGATTTCGCCAATCTATCCTTGGCAGATTAAGATCCCCTAGAATTATTACTAAGGTGGACTGCGATGCTTTCCTAACTTCCTCCCAAAGGTATTCACTATCTGCCCTACTTAATTTTGGAGATCTGTAAATAGTTCCTAAGATTTTTTTCTCCCTGATGTTACTAATTTCAACCCAGACACTTTCCGTGTCTCTATTTACTTTAATGTCGGCTTTATTGTAATAGTTTAATGAATCCTTTACATGAATAGCTACCCCTCCCCTCTTTCTTCCCAGGCGGTTTGAAACAAAAGGATTCAAGCCTTTTATCTGATATTCTGCTAAAAATTCTCGAGTGTCTGTATTCATCCAAGTTTCACTAATAATGGCAATGTCTATTTTCTCTGTACAGATTAAATCCCTCAGTTCATCCATTTTATTACGTAACTTCCTGCTGTTTGTGTAGTACACTTTCAGATTATTACGAGTAGTTGTGCCTCTACTTTGGAATTTACTTTTTTGTTTTGTTAACTGGGAAACTCTTTTCTAACATAACAGTTTTTTATGTACAATTCTATCACTTATCGCTCCTCTGTCACCGTTTTTTCCTGTCATCTGTCATTGCCTGCTTATTTTGAGGTGCCTGAGTGGATGTATCTACACTAATGGTTAAACTGTTCTTATTTTTGCAAGTCTCGCTGTATCTATCCAAACCTGATGATAATGATTTCTGAGTGAAGTTGTTACAACTTCCTGTACTTCTAACTTTCAACCACGAAAAAAAAAAAAAAACTCTAATTCCCTATCATTCTATCTAAAACAGTAACTCCCTGCCTACCAAGATGAGTCCCATCCCAACTATACATGACACTCTGTCCAAAAAACCGGTCCCAGCTTTTTCTGAAAGGTATTGTATTACCTTTGCAATACCTTTCAAGGTGGCTTCCCTCTCCCTAACTTCCTGCAACATATCCATCTACTGCTGGCACAGTACCTCACTTCTATGCCTACCTTACCTTCACTGAGGCAGACAGTGGGTTTGTCACCACTATCTTTCACGATATTTGATCTTTTTCCTGACACATCACCCACTCTAGCCCCCGGAAAACACACATGTTTAGTGAGTGGCGTATACACTGCTCTGTTTAGATATCTTACCTGGGAGTCTCCAACAATGACATTTTTGTTACCTCTCTTGGTCTCTGGATACCCACTGGAAGTACTCTCGCCGCCCTCCACCTCTGTTTCCCTCTCTGTCTTCCCTTCACCTTCGTCACGTAACGTGTCAAATGCATTTGTGGTTTTGTCTCCGCTTGTTTCTTAAGGGTGAACTTTGACGCACCCTTGTGAACAAGTGTCCAGCCTTCAGCCTTTTTCTCTCCTCCAGCATTTCCAACAGTTCTCTTATTTGTGACTTCTCCCACCTGAGAACTTGTACCTCCCATTTTAATTTGGGGAGTTTTTGCTTTAGCTCAGGTAGGCCTCAAAACATGCAGCGGGGACACAACTCTCCGTAGAGGAAGCCATCACGCACAGAAATACTACAACACACCAGCACAACACTATCAAAGGTCACTACAACACACTAGAACAACACCACCACAGGTCACCACAACACACTAGAACAACACCACCACAGGTCACCACAACACACTAGAACAACACCACCACAGGTCACTACAACACACTAGAACAACACCACCACAGGTCACTACAACACACTAGAACAACACCACCACAGGTCACCACAACACACCAGCACAACACAATCACAGGTCACTACAACACACCAGCACAACACAATCACAGGTCACTACAACACACCAGCACAACACAATCACAGGTCACTACAACACACCAGCACAACACAATCACAGGTCACTACAACACACCAGCACAACACAGTCACAGGTCACTACAACACACCAGCACAACACAGTCACAGGTCACTACAACACACCAGCACAACACAGTCACAGGTCACTACAACACACCAGCACAACACAATCACAGGTCACTACAACACACCAGCACAACACTATCACAGGTCACTACAACACACCAGCACAACACAATCACAGGTCACTACAACACACCAGCACAACACAATCACAGGTCACTACAACACACCAGCACAACACTATCATAGGTCACTACAACACACCAGCACAACACAATCACAGGTCACTACAACACACCAGCACAACACTATCATAGGTCTCTAAATTCACTGATACTTCTCACAACAGTCGGGTACAGCAAGGTAAATCAGGAACGCCAGGAGACATCTGAGGAGACTGCCCTCACGTGAGACTTACTGAATGCGGGAGTCACTGAATGCACGAGTGAGGGTCTGAATGCACGAGTGAATGAATGCACGAGTGAGTCTGAATGCACGAGTGAGGGTCTGAATGCACGAGTGAATGAATGCACGTGAGTGAATGAATGCACGAGTGAGCGTCTGAATGCACGAGTGAATGAATGCACGTGTGAGTCTGAATGCACGAGTGAATGAATGCAAGAGTGAGTCTGAATGCACGTGAGAGTCTGTTTGCACAAATGAGTCTGAATGCACGAATGAGAGTGTGAATGCACGAGTGAATGAATGAATGCACGTATGAGTCTGAGAACACGTGCGAGTCTGAATGCACGTATGAGTCGAATGCACAGGTGAATGAATGCACGTGTGTCTGTATGCACAAGTGAGTCTGAATGCACGAGTGAGGGTCTGAATGCACGAGTGAGTGTGAATTCACGAGTGAGTGTGAATGCACGAGTGAATCAATGCACGTATGAGTGTGAATGCACGTGTGAGTGAATGCACGGGTGAATGAATGCACGAGTGAGAGTCTGAATGCACGAATGAGTCTAAATGCACGAACGAATGAATGCACGTGTGAGAGTCTGAATGCACGAGTGAATGAATGCACGAGTGAGTCTAAATGCACGAGTGAATGAATGCACGTGTGAGTCTGAATGCACAAGTGAGTCTGAATGGACGGGTGAATGAATGCACGAGTGAGAATCTGAATGCACGTATGAGTTTGAATGCACGTGTGAGTCTGAATGCACGATTGAATGAATGCACGTATAAGAGTTTGAATGCACGAGTGAATGAATGCAAGGATTGATGAAGGAATACATGATTGAAGTTAGGAAAGGTATGGTTGAAAAAACGAATAGCAACTGGCTCCACCCACCTCAGCAGTGCGGCAGCTCCCCTTTCTTAACAAATGCCTGTGAGCGACTGTGCTTGGAGACCCGGGACCATACATACATAAACACACACACACACACACACACCTCGCGCGCGCACACACACACACACACACACACACACACACACACACACACACACACACACACACACACACACACACACACACACACACACACACACACACAGCTCTCTCTCTCTCTCTCTCTCTCTCTCTCACACACACACACACACACACACAATGAAGAAGAGGAACAAGAGCAAGAAGAAGGAGGAGGGACAGGAGAAAGAAAGGAGGAAGTGCTGAAAGTTGTTATATATCTGAATATCCTGAAGGACTTAATCAACATCAAGCTTCTCAGGGGCCGGGGAATACCTGTAGGAAGTCAGTCTTGTCTCTACCTTCAACACATAAACACCAGGGTAATACGAGGCGCACGCTGCTCGAGAGGCGTTATCTGGCGATTTTCAGACTTTCGCGGGAAATTACCGCAGAAGTCTGACTTTATCACGTGGTAAATCTGTCCAAGGTAAAAGCAACCTTCCAATAAGGCAGAATAGGAGCCGAAGTTGCATGTTTTGGGGTGCACTAATCCTGTGATCAAGTCTGGGTTTGGGGAGGTAGACGGACGTATTCGGCTGCGGCCAATAAGCGCGTTTCTCTGATGCCAGTGTTGTCATGCTGCCGCTCGACCAATCACGCACGTCCTTGAGTACCATGTAGCGCCAGTAGCAATTAAATACTTGAAGCGGGTATATGCTTCCTAGTGCTGGCCCATTAATTTCAATCTTTTTGTTATGCGGGGTGTTTTTAGTTCGACCTCTCGTCCTAAAAACGCCCGCGACTGAGCGGGGTCCTCTTTCCGGACCGCAGGGCATAAAAACTCAGCAGTACACCTTAACACATCTGTTGTCTCAACACACCTTACAATATAAATTCAATGAATAGCCCTTGATTAGACCTTGAAATTGATGGAACAGTGTGTGATTATCTATGAAATTCATGGCGAACGTTATCGTCAATAACCTCAGCTTGCTGAAAATGTTTTTTGGAACAGGCCCCTCTAGCAGCGTGTATTACACGCAGTAGCTTCCCTGTCCTACTACTACTCTTACTGATGCTACCGTAATACTACTACTACTAATAATAATAATACAATAAAAAAAAAATCTGCAAACACCTTCGAGCGAAGGAGTATGACAGAATGGACGACATCTGCTGGAAAATTCTCGATCATCGCCTCCTTATGACACTTCCTAATTATATCGTTCGTTTATGACACTTCCTGATTAGCCTATATCGCTCGCTTATGACATTCCTGATTATATCGCTAATGACACTTCCTAATTATATCGCTTGCTTATGACACCTTAATTATATCGCTTATGACACTTCCTAATTATATCGCTCGCTTAATTCACTTCCTAATCGGTATCGTTATCATTGGCCCTTGCAGATGATAAAAGATTCATCTTCTTGCATCTTCAAAAGCTTAGGCCAAGTTGATCGTTTCGGATATCATCGGACACCTCCTGAGCGATACTTTTACTTATTTATTATCAGACACGATAGCGAAGCGGGTATTGTTTACAATTTGTCTGTCTGTGTGCGTATCTGTTAGCACGATAACTTCGCAACCGCTCAAGATATCATCACAAAATTTTACATGTGTGTAGTAGGGATGAAAACCTACGAGTTCGAAATTGGTGAAAGGTCAAGGTCATACTCCGAGCCGCGCTAGATATGTATCGGCCCGCGGCTGATGCGATTCGCCCCTGGGGGGGGGGGGGAGCTCTACTTTACCGCACGTATTTTTGATCGAGTATATAATCGGATACAAAAGTTCATGCCCTTGCCTCTTTCTCGCTACAGGATACATTGCCTTCTGATTGTGACGTAGTTAGCTGGGGGCCTTAGGGCAAAAAAAGGGCAGAATATTTACACGGCGGACAAGAGCACCAACCTTTTTTTGTGGTTTTATTAGGTCATAGTGAACAATTTTAGAAGGGGTGACCGCGGCATTCAGCTTCCGGTGGCCGCCATATTGGATTTTTCAAAATGACCTACACTGAAAATTGGTACATCTACTTTCTTTAATACGGTATATATCTCTGGTTCTTGGGGAATAATTTAATGATCTTGATGTTTAAGCTAATGTTTTTAAGGTCAAGGAATCCGAATATGGCATTTAAATTGCAACTATTGGTGTTTTCAATTATGTTTTACAGATGTAATTCAAAATTTATAAGAAAATAATGAATCTTTCAATATTATTTATTACTGCATTACATTTGATCACTAGGTAGCACATGAAATGGCCTAAATAAGAGCAAGTTTAATTTAGATACATTTTGGAATGAGTGCCACATGTTTCTAGTTACCATAGTCGTCGTATTACATTTCCAAAATGACCACCTCAGAAGTGGTAAATTCTAATGAATGCTTCCTTTCGGGATCTAATGGGAATATCTTGATGCTTTTTGTATCTAGAATAATGTCTTTATGCTCGCATAGCCTTTGGCTTGGATTCTGGCGAATTTTAGTTATATATGAATTTCAGTTATTTTCCTTCCAAATATATACATTATATACCGTGATAACACCAACTTCGTTCAAGCAGAAACGTGGATATTTCTAAATTATCCCAAGGAATCGGAAATCATATTATATACATTTAGTTTTAAAAAATTATATGCCTGTTTTAATTAATTATTCCAATATCACAATTACACAATTGTCTCTTAGTTACGACCTAATGGAAATTTGGTCTGTTCCATCGGTAACATTTTGTCAGTCACAAAAGCTCATCAGTCAAAGTCACATTCCCCCGCACAAGCACACTGTAGTGCAGCCAGGTCCAGCTTCATGGCATTTACATTTTCCTTGTGCATAGTGGTAGTGCTTTGCATCCACAAGAAAAGAGTTCGCGGCAGGCTTTTGCTGCTTCAGGGAGATTTGTCCAGTGTGGCATCCAGCGACCTGCACTTTTTCTCCATCCATAGTTCGTTGGTGATGGTTGTTGATGAGTGCCGTGATGCTTTTGGACCATGTACTAGACTGGTAGACAGCTCTCCTCACATGTAGAAGTGACCCCTATGAATGAAAAACGGTATATTATTTGTAAGGATTAGTTTAACCAGACCTATTTATAAGTTTGCACCGCAGGAAGAATTGACATGAATTCATTTGTAGGATTATGCATCTGGACATTTTGTCATATCATACTCTAATATATACCAAATACATACCTGTGATGGTGGTAAGGCATCCATTGGCTTCCAGCTTTTGCTAAAAAAAAAAAAACTCTCTGATCAATGACGTTGGTTAGGTCAGGTGAGGGTGCATAGAGTACACACACAAATCTCTCCACACATCGGAACAACTGTGATGATTCACCCACCAACACAAAAGGATTCTCAGCAGGGATAACAAAGGCCTCAGTTGCATTATTGTAGGTTCGCCATGTCTTCTACGCAGCCTTCTTCCCGTGTCGCAGAAACTGCGTTGTTGTATCTGAACCAGTAAGTGCATAGAGGAAAGGAAGAGCAGTGCACTTTCGTGAACCCCATTACTCATATACTGTGTTAATGTGGTAATACCGAAATGTTTCCTTTGAACCAAATCCTGCCCAAACATCAGCATCTGGATACAGTGAAATGATGTGGTGGAGCGTCCCTAGAAGTATAATGACCACATCTGTCGCACACATACAGGATGCTCTCAAGGCTGGACACAGAAGAATCGTCGTCAGCACAGTCGACACGAACGAAGTTGGTGTTACCATGGTACATCATGTATAAATATATTTAGGAGGAAAACAATTGAAATTCATATACAGTATAATTAAAATTCGCCAGAATCCTAACCAAAGGCTATGTGAGCTAAAGACATTATTCTAGATACAAAAAACCTCAAGATATTCCCATTAGAACCCGAAAAGAAGCATTCATTAGAATTTACCACTTCTGAGGTGGTCATTTTGGAAATGTAACACAACTATGGTAACTAGAAACATGTGGCACTCATTCCAAAATGTATCTAAATTAAACTTGTTCTTATTTAGGCCATTTCATGTGCTACCTAGTGATCAAATGTAATGCAGTAATAAATGATATTAAAAAAATCATTATTTTCTTATAAATTTTGAATTACATCTGTAAAACACAATTGAAAACCCCAATAGTTGCAATTTAAATGCCATATTCGGATTCCTTGACCTTAAAAGCATTAGTTTAAACATCAAGATCATTAAAATGTCCCCCAAAGAACCAGAGATATATACCGTATTAAAGAAAGTAATGTACCAATTTTCAGTGGAGGCCATTTTGAAAAATCCAATATGGCGGCCACCGGAAGCTGAATGCCGCGGGCACCCCTTCTAAAATTGTTCACTATGACCTAATAAAACCACAAAAAAAGGTTGGTGCTTTTGTCCGCCGTGTAAATATTTTGATCCTTAGGCTACCTGGACAAAGGTGCATGTTAACAGCCACACATAAATGACCTCCACTGAACGCTGCCATGTTCTTTGTCATGTAATCAATCAATCCATCAATCAGACCGGCGATGAAATATGAGCAGGAAAGGCGAATGGGTTTTATTTTGTCCCGGTACATTTGTAAGTCATACCGGTAGTCCTTTCTCCCCCTCATCCCCCATCCCAGGCACCAAATTTCCATTCTTTATACCACTTTTGCAGTACTTACTAAGTTTGATTTTCCCATGATCCCTCCTCCTGTTTTTTGTTTTGTTGTCTTTGTTAATCACACACACACACACACACACACACACACACACACACACACACACACACACACACACACACACACACACACAGGCCCAGTGGTAACGCTCACACTTAGCATCTGCTAAGACTGGGATTCTCGCATAGCTCGGGATGCGAAAAGTTTCACTGACGAAGCGGGTGGTTACTGTCCTCCTTGAGCAAGAGGATAGGTGTGCGCGTGTGTGAAGGTCAAGGCTTTCCCCATAGATCTGACTATATGAGCTCTCAGCTCTCTTCCAGGAGAGTAAAATACTGATAATCACAACCATCACGTGATCCTGACCGACCCGGTGAATTACACACACACACACACACACACACACACACACACACACACACACACAGCACCCTCAGAAACACTGCTACTGACATAAGGCCAGCATGCTAAAAAGTAAAATGTGTTTCCTAAAATGCAGCAGATGTGCACGTACAAATCTTTCTCTAATGACATTGCTCGAGGTGAAAGCAATATATGTTTGAATCCCACGCGTGGCAGTCCTTCGTTATGCGTAAATGTCAGAGGAAGAGGTTGTAATGCTCGCTGCGACAAGAACGTACCTGGAGCTTGTGGAGAGAAAACTAAACACGCTTATCGTTAGTGGGAATGGTCATCACTGAGATAAGGGAAGGAAGAAAGACGCACCACCTTTCCTGTCACACATAATTTGCTAAATTCATACGATCATATCCGGTGCAGGAAACGTACTCAACATTGCCACCAATATGCATACAGAAAATGCCTAGATATTGCCCAAGCTTGCAACGTGCCTGCTAACATTTTCAAAGTCACGTTTCGAGCAAGTTATGATTACATCCTGCATACGTATCCAGGCCGTTACCCGCAGACTAAAAAAAAAAAAAAAAAAAAAACTATCAACAACAGGCCTTCTCTTGGTGTGCGATTTATTTATTTATTTTTATTTTTATTTTTAGGGTCTTGGACAGAAGATAAGGAGACACTATGGGTCATGACTATACGAAGCTGCCTGCAACACAAGGGATAGGCTGCGGGGCCTTTATGTCCTTAAAGGAAATGGGAAGGGTTTGTTATATATCGCTTCCCCCCTTTTTAGTCTCATTTTAACACAACGCAGGGACAATGTTGTGTGTGTGTGTGTGTGTGTGTGGAAGTGAAGTATAGTAAGAGTGTGTGTGTGTGTGTGTGTGTGTGTGTGTGTGTGTGTGTGTGTGTGTGTGTGTGTGTGTGTGAGGGCAATGACTGAGTGTGAGAGTGGGGGTAACGTTGTAAGTGAGACATAGGAAGCGTGAGTGTGTGTGAATGAAGGTGAGGGTAAGCTGCAGAGGTCATGAACATTAAAATCACATGATACTTGAGTGGTATGCCGTGGAGGGACACGAAAAGCCATCACACACACACACACACACACACACACACACACACACACACACACACACACACACACACACACTGCTCATATTTCTCCCTTACCCTAATTACCAGGTATCTCGTTCTAATCATCTCGTAGAAACACGCTCTCTCTCCCCTCTCCTCTCTCTGTCTCATATATATATATATATATATATATATATATATATATATATATATATATATATATATATATATATATATATATATATATATATATTCCATAGTGTACATCAAACAAAACTGAAAACAAGTAACTATCAGCCTATCCAATATGATTAATACGTCTCAGTCATCAGCAGTAGTTTGAGTAGATAGGAATCATAAGAGACATACACAGACGGGTGAACGAAAAGACTAGAGAGAATGAGAACAGCTATACTCACAGAACACAAATAGGAATTGTGTGGTGTCTAGTCTTTCCGGCGGACTTCAGTTTCCCATTCTTTTCTGCTTGTGGGATCTCTAGGAAACCCGTGCAGTATCTTACCCATACCTGTGAGGTTGGAACATTCCCAGGCTGCACAGTACACTATCTCGTGGTCAAATATAGGTATATAGCAGGTGATATGGCCCTAGAAAGTGTAACGTCCCCCTTGATCTCTGTGCTGTCTTATGGCAGTCAGGGAACTGAGCAGGTGAGATGAGTATGCAATAAGGCGCCCATATGTCACGTGACCGTTTCTCGGCCAACCACAGGTGACGTCGCGAGGTGAGGTCTGAAACTAGGGTTGGCCAAACTCTTCCTGCTTCATGGCGCTGGAAATGGCGAGGGACAGGGCGATATGTTTACTCTTTGTTTGTGGCCACCCCTTACGGGATTAAGGTGTCTGACTATAGATAGATAGATAGACAGACAGACAGACAGACAGACAGATTAATAGATAGATATATATGTAACTTCTTCCCTCAGCAGAGATAATGATATGGGAAGGTGTTGTGGGTGCAGCTGTGACTCCATGATTACGGTACACCCACACACACACACACACACACACACACATACAGCTCTTTTCTGGTATAAAGGATTGTTGTGAGGCAGGGTTCAGAGAATATGAAAAAACCTAGAAGGAGAAGCTAACTAAAAGTCTGTCCACTTTGTTTAGGCCAGTCAGGAAATATTCATAATTCCATTGTGTTGAATGGCTGAGGACTGTCATCCAAATACTGCAATATGTAAATATTTTTAGGTATAATTCTAAATAAATTACAGTATGCATTGATGAATGAATGAACTCAGCAGTTGGGTTTGGCATATGTTTTGATTTGGAATGGTTCTTCTGGTACAAGTTGCTGTTACTATACTTGGGAAATCCCAGGCCCAGCAAATATATATACAGTATATACTTTATCCCACACTTGTCGTATTGAAAACAGGAAATGTTATCAGGTAGCTATTGTACAACATTTCTGTTTCACATTAACTTTGTCTAAAATTGGCATCTTTCCATTGTGAAGTCTAAAATTGGCATCTTTCCATTGTGAATGCTGTGTGGTAACAAAAGATTAACACTAGAACTTGGTGCTAGTTATAAAGAAGTGCTACAGAAAGTATCTAGTGCTACAGTATTCTTTTCCTGACACTGAGTTTAGGAATATAGACTGTAAAGGTTACATTCACCCCTGTGTAGAGTACAACTCTCATGTGTGAGAAGGCTACCCACATACAGCTCTTCTCAACATGGTGGAGTCAAAGGCTTTTTATCTCATTAACTCTCCTCCTTTTATGGCTCCCATCAACCTCTGTCTCGTTGCTGCACATTGCACCTTACAATAGAATTATCAAAGTTGATTAGTTAGACTGGGGCCTCATCAAACCCTTCAATAAGAGAGGCTTTTCTCAAGTTGAGTAAAATCGTCCAGAGTTGGCAGGAATATATTGACTGTACCCATTTTCACTAACCATGCCTAAAATTGCCATCTATCTTTCTTGAATGCTGAACTATAACAGTAGATTAATGCTAGGATGTGGTACTAGTCACCAAGAAGTACTGTGGAAAGGATGTAGAACTATAGCATTGTCGTGTTCTGCCACAGAGTACCGTATACTTAAAAGCTGCAAAAGGCTAAAATTTGGGCCAGGTTAAGGTGGAAGAACTACATCATCTTAGTTAAGGAGTTAATCAGTCTCTTCTTCAGAACAGTTTACTTCCCATCTGTAAACAGCTGCATAAGACACTCTGGTATACCGCATATCATTGTATAGGTCATGGTTTGTGCAGATTGAAACCCAAAAATGCTTCAGAAATATTTTATTAGTATATTGTACAGCTGTGTTAATATTATTCAGGTATTAATAGATGATATTTAGAGTTAAGTATTATAGTTCTTTATCTACCGTATACAGTACAGCAGAGAATAGAACTGCTGGTTTGACATTACCTGTTACATTCACTCAACCATTGTAAAAAATAAATATCTATCTATGGAAGTTACAATTACCTCCAGCACGTGGGGTGGTATGTTGGAGGCCTTGTGTGGCTCCACTGTACTTGTTTATATCTCACGTCTGCAGTGGTTTGACCACTAAAACGGGGTTATTCCAACACTGTAGATGCAAGTCATAAACAAAAACACTATTGTCACAGAAGACATCAACACACCGCCACCTGCAGTACTTAAAGTGGAGGTGATTGTACAGTGCAGGGTGCTGTGTTAATGTTTTGAAGTAATTAAACAGAAAAATGAACAGTAAAAAAACACTTCAGTCTGCTACTGCTTATAACTTGTCAGATTAGTGCAATGCAAAAATCTGGTGTATATATACATACTGGTATATATATATATACCCGGTGTATATATAGGCTATATACTGTATATATATATATATATATATATATATATATATATATATATATACACACTGCCCTTTCCTCCCTTCATTCTTTCCTTCCTTCATTTCTCTTTCTTTCTTTTCTTCTTTCCTCTTCCTTCTGTCTGTGGGTGACTCTTCACTGAGTGACAAGACAAATGGTTTCCTGTACACCAGGAAACCATTTATTACGCTGGGTGATAACCATACTGTATAACCAAATCATGGCGCCTGGTGGTTAAGTGGGTAATTGAGGCGCTGCAGTCAGATTGAGCCTGTGCAGGTTTATATCCAAAGGATGGTTGGGGTTTATTGCTCACATAATGCCACTCAGGGATGAGTGAGGCTGGGCACTCTCATCTTAAATGTCAGGACCAACTTGCTTAGCCCCAGGCTCCTATGCTTCTCATGGGGCAACACAGGATTAGATGATGATGATGATGATTACATATATATATATATATATATATACTGTATATATATATATATATATATATAATTTCTGTATGTAGTTGAACTGTACCATATTAGAAATAAAAATTTCAGTTTTGCTTACCATCGAATTAATAGTTATGGGCTACTTTTATCTTTTGGAAGAGGTCTTATATAACTCCATGCACTATACTGTACATTATTTGTTCCTCTGCAGTGTTATTTTACTGTTCATTTATTCTCTTTAGTAACTGGCCATGGAGTGTGCTATAAAGTCAGCTTGTCATCCATACTCACGAGGAAAACTGTTACAAAACTAAGTCATATTCAAAACAAAGTTTTATGTTGCCTCTGCATTCTCCATATGATATATTTGTAAGTGGTCATTCTTTAACTCCTTCAGGATGATCTCATTTTATTTTATCCATGCTGTTTGCTGGAGGGGTTGGTTATAGCCTAAGCTCCCTTAACCCCATCACCTTTAAGGGGATCCTTTAAGCTAAATAAAACTAGCCTGACAGTAGTTAGACCAATGAGAAGATATCATTTAACTGAAGAGATTAAAAGTTCTTGGCAGTAAAATGAGACAGACATGCTACTTTAACCCCTTAATTCAGTGATGTACATTACTGGTACTTTTTTATGCTCACTGCTGCCAGGTAGGTGTTGGAGAGGGACACCTTCATGTGGTGGCGTAGTATAACCAGGTGGCTTTGCTGCTTAGTCATGCAAATATCCTTTATTTCCCTCTGTAGCCCCCAAAGGAGGATGGTGGACTGCAGCTGAGATGTAACTTCACCCTCCAGTCCAGGGGTTCACATTCAGATAAGCCAGAGGTTGCAACTACTGTACTTCTGCTTCTACTATTGTCAGATGATTTTATTTAGCTTAATGAGGGATTTCCAACTGGAGGGGTTTGATGTAGCCCATCTTAACCCTTCCGTCACTATAGATTGTTAGCAGCACGAATTGAATTGTCAGGTGGCAGAGAGATTAAAATGAAAATTGCATTGTCAGATTGGCAGGGTTAATGCTAAATGAACAGTGAAAGTGCAGTTAATACGAACTTAAAAAGAGAGAGAGAAAAAAATGAACAGTTGATCCTATACATTCTGTAAAGCAGGATGCACAGTTTTAGTTGCATAAATATGGCCGTAAAAACCTAATACATAAGTGCCATGTAAATGTGCACAGTAATATGGTTCCTTCCATATTTTACCACTTTAACCCAAAAATCAGTTACAGAGACACCAGAAATAAGAAAAATTCTCCCTTGACTCACTCAGTACATTGACATTTTATTCTTATACTGAAGAGGTTAACTTTTTCAGCCAGATTTCATTTTTATATGTTTTTGTCTTGCTGTTTTCAGATTTCTTTTTCCTCAAAAGATAGTTTTAAAACAGGAGGGCACCACAGCAGTGACTGGGATTCATTAACACTAATCTAACCCCTCCAGTTAAAAAATGCTCTCCTGACCCCAATAAAACTGTCCGGAGATGAATAAAATTAAAATGTTGTCCTCATAATCAAGGGGTTAAATTCCGTCACTGTAAAACACACAGTCACTGACCATCCTAGATTTATAAACATCAATATGCTTCACACAAACTTATTATTGAATACGTGATTACTACTAAGGGCAAGGCAGACTCCCCCCCCCCCTTTTTGTTTTACATCATTATTGAATCATGGTGAAAAATAAGTTTGACCTTTCTGCCTTCTTGTTGTGTCGTATGTGATGTGAAATATAGTCCAATGATTTCGTGTCCACACAGCTGTGTTAATATTAATCATCATAAATTAGAGACTTCCTTACACATTTCCGTACTCAGTTTTAATAATAGTGTAATGATATATCCTTGACTCTCCTTGATTATCTTGTCCTCAACAGAATATAAATTATAATGATACAGAGAAACTGGGTATAATCAACCCTTTTTTAGATTAATAAAATCATATTGTGGTAGCAGAATAAATGTCACCATCATAATGAAGAGATTGAACAGTGACTGGAGAGGGTGGGAAGGATTAATAGTGGTAAATGTCTCAAAAAATTAACTGGAGGAGAAATAAAGTAACAGCCAATCCCAAACAGCTCCCGTTAAGGTACTGTATATGGGCCAGAGGCTAGGCTGACACAGTTCAAAGTATAGTAGGGTAGGAGAGTGACCTATATTCCTGATAGCATTACTATGCAAGGTTGCAAAACTTCCAAACACCTCTGGGAACTTTGAACTGTGTGCAGTGCAAGACTCTCTCTGATTGGTGCCCTGCAACCTCTAGATCACCAGGTATATTGTGATGGAAAACACTAGGTATTATAGACAGTTAAAGGCTACCGGTACTCTATTCTCTCCACTTTAACCTTACCCTAAATTGCCATCTCTCCTTAAATGTTGAGCAGTAACAAGAAATTATCACTAAAATATGATACTAGGTCTGAAGAAATTACGTGAAAAAGGATGTAAAGCCGATATACTGCATTATTCAGCCACTGACCTATGTAAAATAGGCTACAGAGGGAAAAGATCTACACTGAGTTAAGGTGAATGAACTTTAGTATTGCTTGCAATAGTTGCACTGTATTTATCCTCTTCTTACTGGTAAATGTTATAGGGCATCTCAGAAACAACAAACAGTATTTTACATATCTATGAATGATGATGAGTGACATAAATATATGTGCTAACCTCTTAATATCAAGGACAGTGCATGTTTCCATATACAGATGAATTTTTATAAAAATATATAAATATGTGATGAGAATAGAATAATAATGATATCCCAGATCTGAACCCCTGAAACCCAGTCACTGTGTGGATACTGCACATTTTTAATTGCTTTTAACATACAAATATATAAACTGGTATTTTATCCTGTACAGATGTTTAAATATGGTGTTGCATGTGTGACTTATCCTGCTCTTTTGTGCAGGGGAGCTCCAGTTTAAATGGTACACATATCTAAGTTAGGTTATTTTGACTTTACATTACAACACATAAAACACAAGAAGTTTAAGTTTGCTACCTGTAACAATTATGCATTTCTACATATTACTGTACATTATCTTCCTCTAATGCACACTCACAAGGTTGTATAGTAGTTTTTCAAGTGTTTTAGGACCTTTTGGGGTATTTTTTTTGGTATGTTCAAAGTACTGTATGTATTTTTTCTACATACTCTACTGCCTTCTCAAATGGAACCCCTGTTTAAGCTTGGTACTCCTGTAAATACTGTACATTTACCTGTACTGTACTGTACAAGCCACTGATTTATTGCAAAATCTTTATATTTTTATCCTCTCAACTTAAATCCAGTAATGTCTGATAAATTCTTGTCACCTCCAGCCTATTTTAATTAGAATAATTTTCATTGTGGAAGAGCTTCTGGTACAGTACTGAAGGGATTAATGAAGACTACAACTCCTCCATTTCAAGAGGTCTTTGTTAAGATGAATATAACTGTCTGGGAAAAGCAAATATCATTGAAAACATACATGACTGGAGTGCAGGGGTTAATGGCAAATTTTTGGTAACAGTGCTGAGCATGTAAAAAATAATGTGGAAAATGGGTTATCAAATCTGAGTTACCTTTATTATCATGTTTGCATTATATGTCTGATTCTTTGCAGCACTATTATACAGCAGGACCATTACTCAGCAATGGTTCAAGTACTTTCACTTAATGATTAATGCTTCATGGTTACAGTATTTCTGAATGTGACTGTTTCATTATCACAACCAAATATCACTGAAATTATAAATCCGTGACATAGCAGGTGGTACATTTTGTAGGTACAACAAAAACTGTAAGTGTCTATAAGTACAGTAATAGTACTGTACATTTAGCTAATATTGAGCAGACTTAATGTTGAGCAGACTATGGTGTTATTTAAGCATTCTGCATCTACAAAGGTTGCTGATTCAAGCCTCTATACAAAGAATTTCTGAACTCAATGTTACATCAGCCAGAACCAATATAATCAGCAAGCTATGATTCAAGTTTCAGCCTGAGCACATAATTATGATTTTAACACTCACAGCAGACTATAGGCTATGCAGTGTTTTTGGTTAATACAGGATATCAAATGTATTGGCTGAAATAACCAAAACTACAACAGGCATAGAATCCTGACCACCAATTCTGCCCAGTCATACAATAGGGCACACAATAAAAGGTAATAAAAGTATCCCATTTTTCCCTGTTCAGAGCATAGGGGCCCAAGACTAGGCTACCATTGGTTCAGAACATTTAAGGATAGAAGACCAGTCTAAACCCCTAGTAGTGTCTGCAAGACAGAAAAACCTTTGGTCACCTCTTGAACTGAGACATGTAGGCTACAGTGCATTCTGACATAAGCACTCCACCAATCGGATCACCAGTCATCATCACAGTAAAAGAACTTACGAGAATCTCAGCACAACCTCAACTGACTTCCATGGGGTGCTTGGTCAAGAGTCACCAGTTGATAACTCCTTCAATATAATCAATTTTTTACATATTTTAATCTTGTTACACATAATTTCATTTAGCTTTTGGGAGACTTCTTAAATTGGGGAGGTTATATACAGCATTTGGTCTCCCCTAAACTGAACAAAATCATATGGAGGTAGCAAAAATAAATGACAAAAAAATATGTCTTCGTGGGACAGTTTTAAAAAGTTGAGCATAAAAAATACTTTAAAATCAATGCAAAAGTATTTTCAACAAACATACAACCCATATTAGGCTATATCTGGATAACTTAAAAAAAAATAAAAAATAAAAAAAAGGAAAAACACTGACAAAGTACATCAACAAATACAAAATAAAACAGACTCCAAAATATGGGAATTGTTAGTCTAAATCCTAAGTAAAAACATAATAACTATACACAGGTTTAAGTGGATTCAGTACAGTGGACACCCAGCATAATGATAACAAATGACATTTAGCATAATGATGGCAGCGTATTACCTTTGTCTGCTGTGCGTAATTACACTGGCGTTCGTGCAGCAGCCATGCTATTAGTCTGACATGGCCATCATTTCGTTGCATCCTTCAGTTGATATGTATCAAGTCATAATATCTCATTTTATACACTTGAAGTAACCTAGGTACTGTATTAGTGTGAATTATTTTTAGTACCATCAAAAAATATAAATACTGTACTAAAAATGTAAACAGAGTTAAAATAAAGTAAAAATCTTGTCTATGCCACTAGTTGTCTACTGTACTGATACCAATATGATAGCCACAAATAAATTAACATGCAACACATCTAACAATACACAAAATCAGCGTAAACAAAACTATGACTGAGTTAGGTGTAATGCAGCTGACCCCGGAATGGTGTAGATTCTGGTTGACATGTTGGTAGACATTTTTCGGGGAGCTGAAGGAGTCATGGCAGTCTAAAGCATATGGGCCAATGCATGATGCGTACCCCATCACGTGCGCCACAAAGGTCTGCTCATGGACACGATGGAACAGGTGTGCCATGGGACCTGGGGGAGGTGATTCATGTTATATGGGACACATACGGATAAAATGAAAGTCAGCTAAAGTAAGAAACTTGATAAAAAAAAAAAGGAAGTGTCATATTACTCTATTAGTGGTGCAAGGGCCAAAGCAGATCAGAGTACTTTGAATGATACTGCCAATTTCTCATAAATGAAAAGAGTTGCCATACCTTGTGCAAAAACAGCCACATCTTCACCCCCATGAGTCTCTGAACCTTCTTCAGTTGGAACAGCAGCTAGTGGCTCAAAGTCCTTGTTTGTTGTGTCTACACCAGTCAGGTTCCGTCGTACCACCTGCATGACAGTGAAGTGAGTTATCTTTTATAATTATTATTAGTAATGAAGATTGAAGGGTTAATATAATGGCATCAGGATCAGTATGAAATTAAGGAGATATGGTTTTATGTGTAAGGGTCCTCAAACCAGAAAAAGGAGTCTGCATTATGTGGATGATTTCACTAATCAATGTGGATAGAGAAAGTTAGATTCTGTAAAGCACAATGCTAAACAGAGAAAGGGATAAAATGATTTGGCCAAAGCTATAGGTCTACAGCTGAGGGCAAGATACCTGACTGATCAATCAAAATTAGTTTGGATTATGATTTAAAAAATAAAAAGTACAAGTCCTTGGAAGACTGATGTTTATGTTTGTTCCAAGGTTCAATTACAGCTGTAAGTAACAGACCTGCAAGTAAGCAATTTGGTCTAAATAATAAGGATACAAGTAGCACAAAATGGCTATATTGCACTTTTTAAAAGTTGGTAATGTACACATCAATTACCAATTCGTAAGGGGTATAGTATTCTTATTTCATCCCTAAGTATATTTGCAGGGTTAAAAAAGCAAAGTTGTAATGGTACAGTAATAATCAACCCCTTATTACCTCTTTGAGGGCCTAGGAGTACCCAGGGCATTTGATATTTTGGAACAAATCCCTTACATATAGTGTAAATAAATACATATTGCAGCACCCACCTCCTCTCCATTCCAGGTGTAGTTAAAGCCATGGCCGTTTGTGAACATGAGGGTGGTGTATGGCAGGTTGTCCGTCATGTCTTCATTTGTCACCAGTCCTGAAAGAGTTAGTCTATTAGCATCCTTGAACTTTTTATCTGTGTACTATATAAACCTTTGGCTGTATATTTAATTTTCTTTCCCGTTCTTGGAAAGCATCAAGTACTCATCAACACTGCAAATCATGTAGCAGCCATCAATTGCACTTGCATGTTGCATTCAGGAATATTTTTTTGTATGTAAGAGTTTACCCATATTTTCAAGCTGTAAGGTTAAAATCATGTTTTTTCTCTCTCTCTCTCTCTCTCTCTCTCTCTCTCTCTCTCTCACACACACACACACACACACACACACACACACACACACACACACACACACACACACACCTGCATAAGCTAAACACTGGTGAAAAAAAGAAAGAAAAAAAAAAGGACTAGTTTATGTTAGTCCCGAACATTTTAAAGGGGAGTTGACCAGCCTGTGTCCCTCCCGGAGAGCAATACTTGCCTGAAAAACTCCGATTACGTTTTAGCAATTTAAATGCATTCACACAGCACATGCTTTTCACCCTGAAGGGCTCTTGACCACTTGACCATCAGGCATTTGGATGGAAAGTATGAACACTGACACACAGACATAGGTCAAAGCAGTATTGTACTTGGATTTAATTATAGCTAGATGTGTATGGTATATACAGTAGAAGTCCGATTTTTCGGCATCTATGGGACCAGGCAAGTGCCGAAAAATCAAAATTGCCGAATTATCAAAAACCCTACCCACTCAGTACCTTATATGTTTCGGTGAACACTATCATCACTACTCATATCATTACAAATGTGTTTGGAGAGAGTACTGTATACTGTTTGATACTGTACAATACTGTAATGAATACAGTACTATACATGAATATGAAAAATAAAGAAATTAGTGAACATACTGTATATAAATGTAATGGTACAGTAGGCCTACAAGTTCACATGCACTTACCTAAACTTATAGTTGGTTCCTTATTTACATATGTACAATAGAAGGGGTTGATTGGAGTCTGCCACTGCTGGAAGAAGTCCCCAGCAGTAGAGGGGACGAAAAAAATCGGAAAATCTGCTGAACGATCAGAGATTTTCGTAAATGGGACTATTTCTCAAAACTGCCGAATTGTCAGATTTGCCGGGGAATTGGATGCCGAAGAATTGGACTTTTACTGTATCTGGACTCCCCATAACCACCTCTGTTTTTTACTTCATGATAAATATCTCAGTTTCTAAATCTTCAGTCTTCGTAATCACTACCACATGAGAAGGGGAATATTTGCATTACATCTATAATGCTGTATATTAAGCATGAGAAATTTAGAAACTTGTAGGGAGATCAAGCATTCCATGATTCCCTCTTTTTGATCGTCCTCTTTTAACTCCTTTGGCATTCTGTATTTTCATTTCACCTCCATTCGTGACTCCTCTCATTCACACCCATCTTTCTCATACCTTTTGACACCTCCCTTGGCCAGATTAACAGGAACTAATAATGCTTACCTATGTAACTTAACTAAAGGAATATGAGCAAATATGAAAACTAAATGACCCAGTGCTTCAGGATATTAAAAACCTAACAGAAAAATCCAGTCATGCAAAAGACTGCAACTGTGACTTAGTATTGTAGTTGTGGGACTGGCCCATTTCTGTCAGGTAGAAATTAACCAGCAATAGCCTAGTATACTTACCATAGATATTATTCCCTCTCTCTCAGCATCCATTAATGGTCATGACGTGGGACTGGCCCATTTCTATCAGGTAGCAACTCTGTAGCTATAGTATACTTACCATAGATATCATTCCCTCTCTCTGGGTATCCATTGATGGTCATGACGTGGGAGTGGTCAGCAGTCACCACCACTAGGGTCTCAGATGTGTCAATCATTGCCAAGGCTGCTCTCACTGCCCGCTCCATGGCCAACAGCTCCTCCAGAGCACGTCTTGGCTGGCCATAGTGCAGCCCATGGTCTATCCTACCACCTTCCACCTGCCAGTGATAGATTGGAACTGTGAGTCTGCAGCATCATTTATGTATATATATATAAAACAAGCAGTCACTCAAATGGAGACTTCACATGATTATCTGTGTGCATCAGGGGTCAGTTTTAAGCTCATTATTATTTTTCATGGAGCTTGAAGCTTTCTTACATGACTTGAGAACTGGACTCCCATGAGAGGTGTTGTATGCTGATGACTTGGTGCTGATCACAGAAAATGAGAGGGTCCCAGAGGAATGATTTAGAAGTAGAGAGCTGGACTGAGATGATGCAAAAGTTTGAGAGTAAATATTGATAAGACAAAAGTGATGATATCTAAGGCCAGGTGGCAGTACTGCCATAGAAGAGGGAGTGTGGCAGTGCTCAGTTTGCCACAAGGGTGTAGGAAGTAAATCCATCTTAAGCAGCATTTGTGATAAATGGGTGCAAAGAGATGCAATGGTATTAGAGGTAGGCTACAAAATAATGCTGATTTTGTGTGTGCAGTTTGTAGGGGAGAGTATGCATAGGCAAAGAGGTGAGAATGGATTAATCATACTGGAGAGTCTCTAAAGTGTGTGGAGGAGTTGTGTGATTTGGGAGACGTGATATACATTGGAGGTGGGGCTGGAGTGCTAAAGCTAGTTTGGTGGCAATGGTAATGAGTGGTTGGAAGAAGTTCAAGAAGTTGCTGCCCTTCTTGACAATGAATGAGCTCTGCCTCCATGCTTAGGGGTCCCTTTTTGCAGCATGTGCTAGGAGTGTAATGTTCTATGGTTGTGAGACTTGGGCAGTAAAGGAGGAAGATATTTGTAAGATCAAATGTGCAGATGATAATGATTAAATGGATGTGTAGTATGTCCATGAATAACAGACCATGGGGGGTTAGGTTTGCAAATGAAGAGCTGAGAGGAAGGCTTTGACAATGTATTAGTTTTGTGATAAGAAGGGGTAGACTGAGATGAGAGGAAGGTTGAGATGGTTTGGGCATGTTTTGACTGGATTGTATTAGTGTTGTGATGAGAAGGGGTAGATTGAGGTGGTTTGGACATGTGGAGAGGATGGAGAATGACTACTGGGAGCGAAGGGTGAAAGGTTTAGATGCTGAGGGTAGAGTTGCGAGAGGCAGACCAAGGTAGATCTGGGATGAGGTCAGAGCATGACTTCAGGGATAAGGGACTGGACAGAGAGGCTGCAGCATGGACAGCCACCACTGGGTGACCAAGGCAGATGCAGGCAAACACATTGGAAATTTTATAAATGAATGAATGAACAAACAATCCTCGTTACCATACTTGTCAGGGATGTGTTCCATAATATCACAACTTTTCTACACAATCAGTACAGTATGTCCTGACAGTATTTTGTACCGGTATTTTTCTTCTATTCATTTTGCTGGACCTTCCCAGGGCCAGTTTAGAAATGTCTGTCACCAAGCTACCAAAGAACCAACTTCAATTTGTCAACCAGCCCAACTCCCAGCACCACACCCAGCCTAAACTGTTTTTCCGTGGGACTCAAGTCTCTCACACAACCCTGGGAGTTTCTAAGCACTGTCCGATTTTTCATTTAGTCATATGTTCTTCAGGGTTGAGCAGATGCACTCACCATGCCCATTTGCTTGCATTTACATCCACAGAGATGCTTGTGAGGGACAACTTCATATGGTAGCACTCATAAACCAGGCAGCAGGTTGTACTGACATCCCTAAACTCCCTCCCTGCTCCCTCAAAAGAAGGTGATGGACTGCACAAAGAGGCAGCTTCATCTTGTAGTCTACCAGGTTCTGCTGTAGATGAGCCTGGGGCCACAACAATAACAACAACAAACCCATAGTAATTGACAGAAAAAAAATCATATTGAAATCCTATTGCTGCCAAGAAATTTGTTTTGACACCACAAGGCAGTACAATATAAGAACAGACACACAGTACAAACCAGGAGGAAGAATCCATCGTCATCTCTCATGAGTCGCTTGAGTGACACAGTCACCATCTCCTCCAGTGACGGAGTGCCATCCAAACTGGTGTCACGGTCAAGCTCATAAGGCATATGTAGGTCACCAAACAGACCTGAGGGAAGGTAGTCACTCAAGGCATGGAGTAAGGCAGATGAAAGTACTCATATAAAGTGCATAAGATAATATTCATATACAGCCTACCGTGCACTTATGACTAACTATATCAGTATCTAACACTAATAAGAGCCATTTAACACATTTCAAGGCTCATAAAAGTATGTTGTTTTTACAAACAGAGCAAAAAGGTGGGCAACTGATGTCCTGTTAAAACATTTACTGATGAGAGAGAAAAAAGATTGCTACTCATGTAGTCCTGTGGCCAAATAGTGGCTAAATTGTCCTGTTAAAACATTTACTGATGACTGAGGAAAAAGATTACTACTCATGTAGTTCCTGTGGCCAGATAGTGGCTAAACTGTGCATTGAGGCTGGAAATACACTCATTGTTGTATTAAGCTGTGGGTGTGTGGTACCCCACCTTCCAACACTTGCTTTGCAAACAACCTCACACCTCCTGTGACAAAGGAAAGGAAAAAAAGCATGTCTGGGCCCTCCTTTCTCTTCCAGTTCATGTCTCCAAGGAAACCAAATAATGCTGCTAAAGAGTGCTGCACCATATAAGTGTGAGAATGAGTGGTAGAATTATAATATTAATTCAACTAGCTGGAAAACTGAGAATAATAAAATCAGACATATGAAATTAATCACAGGCATAACCTCCACAAGAAAAATAAAATAAACAGTAATGGGTGGTAAAATGCGACTGGTAGAAAGAAAGGCACAGCACCACAAAATCTTGTCAGCTTACCCATGATATAGTCTGTCTTGTGTGGGTCAATCTGTCGCAACTCTCGTGTGTTGGTGACATAGCTGTGTGTGTTGCCCTGGGCCTCCTTGCTGTGCTCCCAGTCCCTCACCAGATTCCTCTCATCTGTTCTCACACATTTCTTCTCTGCATCATCATCCTGGGGAACCCCCATCTCTTGCCGTCCACCACCCATAACAACCTGCAGAGTAAAATATGTGGTAACAGTAACGGTAACAGCCAAATCCATTTTATCTCTTTTGGAATTTAAGGACCCAGGGATAAAATACTGTAGCACAGAACATTTATGGGTAAGAAACTGAACTACATCCTTGGTAGCACTTTATATGGCAGAAAGCCAGTCTCTTAATACCCATTTTAATATATTGGCATTTGATGCTTGGTGGCTGTAGTCCAATGCCTTTAACTCCTTCAATGCAATAACATTATTAATTAGGTTTATTATTACTGCTACTGCTTAGGACAACCCCCTGATTGTGAAAGAGTTAATGAACGTAACATACAGCCTCTCCAATTTGAAATCTCCAGTACAGAATAATACATTGAATTTAATTTCTGGGAGATGACCAGAATGAAAATAAAATGTATGTCTGCTGGCAGAAGGGTTTAGGTGTAGATAAATAGCCTAATTCCATAAGTGCTGCAGTTTGACTGAATCACCTCAAGTCATTACTTTGAAACTGAAACAGTGCCCATAGTAAGGCTGTCATTCCAACTGAATCATGCTAATTACTAAATCATCTGGCAGAATGGTGATTCTTATTTTATTTATTTATTTATTTTTACAAGAACTTTACCACATATCAAAGTCTGTTCAGAACCAAGTGATGAAACAGATTAACTCCCTCAGTCTAATGGCATCTTTTACATTTTGTTATAAATACTACACGTACCACACAAATTTATTTGGCATAGAAGAGTCCAAAGAGGCTCAAGATGTGAAGAAAAGTTAATTACTGTATGCCAAAAATTATAACCGGATCACATTATGGGAATCGACGTCTGTATTTTGAGTCCAATAATGTTCTTGAATGACGCCGTACCAACATCATTCTCACCTCCATATTCCTGGCCGGCTCATCCTCAACCAGCTGACGTGCGATGTCCTTACACTTGACAGCATCCCCATCGGCCTCCATGATTTTGGTGTCACACTGCCAGTACCGACTGGGGCTCTTGGCGTACAGGGCAGCCAGTGTGGCGTGGGTTACCTGGGCTGTCGTTACAAAGCCTGCAGTATGGGCAAAACACCTGTTTATACATTCAGCCATGGGAGATCATTTTTATTAATTTTTTTGCTACACATTTATCGTTATTTTTATTTATTTTTTGTTGCCTCCAGGTGATTTGAATGAGAGTGAAGGATTTAATGAAAGCTAGACAGCATGTAAGTCCTTCAGGATGGCACAGAGTACTGTACTGGGGCTCTCATTAGTCTGTCAGCATGGGATAAACCACTTTTACATATTCAGTCACAGGATGTCATTCTTATTTTGTTCTTGGTGAAATTATATTAATTTTCTTCAATTTAGGAAAGATCTCTTGTAATGAAGGGGTTAGCCTAATGGAGGATATATCCAACTCCTTACCAAGATGGGAGGAAGCATATTAACATATTCAGGCAGAGAATACTTCATCAACATCATCATAATTTCTTTTTGTCCTTTGGGTGGGGTAAGGTCCAGAATACAAGGGATGAGAAAGCATGAAAGAGGAAGAACTATCAATAGCATGTTCAGTGACATGGGCCAAGCACTCAGTCACCAATCTTCCACATCCCCTAACATGACTAACTTGACCTATCCTAACCCAGCCAGGATTAACTAAGCCTAACCATTCCTGTTCCTCACTCATCCTCCTCATCCTGTTTCCTGTATCCTCATTCCTTTCCCATCACCTGCATTTAACCCACGCCAGCCCAACCTGGCTTAACCAAACTCAGCCTATTATGTTCCCATTCCTCACCCATCATCCATATCGTGAAGCTAACCCAACCCAACCTAATCTAACCATTTCTGTTCTTACTCCATCCTCTTCATCCCTTAATCCAACCCATCACCATTCCTTACCAGTGGCTTTCCCTGCATCCTGTGCCCACTTGAGGATGGTGTCAACTTGGTTCTCTGACTTGAGTGAGGCCAGACAGTCATTGGGCGATACGTTGCCATTGACCCCGACGGTGAAATGGTTGGCCTTTACCCCCGACAGGAAAGCTGTACCCGTGGCCGCACTGTCGGGCACCTGCTTGTCCAGGTTGTACGTCTGAAAGGAAAGGATCACACGTAAAATAATATATCCTGCTTGACGGAAATTGTTTAACTTGAAATACTGTATGCTACTTATCTAGGCTGTGTATCTGAAAAAAGAAAATCACATATCTACAGTCGCGTTGAATGTTGTGGTCGGTGGTGATCATCATCCACTCACCTGATGCAGTGCTGCCTACTTCTTCCTCCTCACCTTTATCATTCTTTTTTTGTGTCTGCCCTCCTCTCTCTCTCTTTTTCTCTTATCTTTCCTGTCGCTCTTTATTACTTTTTTTTTCAGGTGGCTTTACATTGAGTGACAACCCTAATGGTGTCCTGTAAACCAGGAAACCATTTGCAGTGCTGGGTGGTAACCATATTACCAACCCACACGTGTTCCTGACATGTCAACAAGTGAGTTGGTGGAGGGTTAGTGACCCTTCCCATAAAATCACAAACTCAAGGACAAATGGCCACCCCTTACGGGATTATGGCATCTGGCCATAGATATATAGGTTGCATGTCTGACAGGAAAGAAACGCATGGAAAATAATATATCCTGCTTGTCTAAAAACTGTAACTTAAGATGGGGTACCAAAAATTTTGTAAGATGAGAGAGCAAGTAAGATATGAGAGTACAATCTTGCACGACGAGAATTTAAGATCAAATATATTAAATTTAATTTGACGAGATGGTGCAAAAGCCCTATAGATATAATTTTTCACGTTTTCAAACAACACATTCCTATCATTACAGTGTACCTTCACTTCTGATTTGTTTGTCTGTCTCCACGGTACTTCACATGCTCTTCACAGGTAAGTCATTTCCTTTGCCCTCACTCTGTCTCCTTCACTTCCTCCTTTTGTCTCTTTGTCTCTTCACGTAACTCCATATACAGTACTCCTCTGAGATAATTCATTTCCGTTGCTCCTTCTTTACAGCGGCCCTTCATTTCCCTCATGTCTGTCTTTCTCTCCACATAACTCCAAATGTTCCTTGCATATAACATTTCCATTGCACCTACTTTTGATTTGTGTCTTTCCCAGAAGGACATAAGTGGAGAGGGTGGAGTATGAAAGACTGACTGGGACAATGTATGTGAATGAGATGGAGATGAAGGGGAGGGGGAGATCGACGATGAGGTGGAGGGATGAAGAGGTATATAAAATTGGGGTGTGTGAGTTGGAGAGAGGACATCCAAGTGACAGAAAATGAAGAGATAAGGAGGTGATTCGTTTGTGGCCACTCCTTACGGGATTAAAGCTTGATACAATTATGTGCCACCGCGTGAAGGCAGCCCCAGCACTGCAGTAAGACACAGAGTTATTTTTCGATGTCCTACGTTACCTTGGCGAGGGCGATGTTAGGGAAGCGATCCCAGACGAGGTAGCCCTCCTCCCCACTGCGTCCCTCCTTCTGCCCCTTCAGGATGCGACCCGCTGTGTTGGCCGTCACACCCATACCTGTACACAGACACGGTTGAGCTTAGACGTACATGGGTGTACACACACACACACACACACACACACACACACACACACACACACACACACACAAGCGGGGCTCTTCGCCCAAAAAGGGCCTTAAAAAACCTTTATGAAATTAGCATCAAGTTCTTATTGAATCATATGGTATTTATAAAGATTCTCAGTTCAAGACTCTTTGAAAGTTACTCAGTCCCTGGTAAGCATCTCGAGGGGGGCGCGGTCCTAGGAGTGCACATGCTTTGAAGGTGGTAGAGTTCCTGCAAAATAGTTAATTTCAAATCAAACCCTCAGAAAGTCAGTAATTCAGTGACACCGGCTCTTCTAGACCAGCCCCTGGGAGAGTTCGCCAATAAAAAACGACACAGAAATCAGAGAAGACGGAAAACAAAGACTTAAAGTGAAGGAACGGGAAACAGAACCCAGAGAAGAAAGAAAACGAAGAACGATGGCGAAGAAGAGAGACAGAAAGCAAAGAGAAATAAACCAGAGAAGACAAAGAAAGGAGAAACAAAGCAGGGAAAAAAGAAAATGAATGAAGGCAAAGAAAAGAGAAGTAAACCAGAGAAGACAAAGCAGGAAGAAACAGAAGCCAGAGAAACAGAAAAGAAGGAAGTGAGACGAGGAAAAAAAAATACCCTACCGTCACCGAGGAAGAGGATGACGTTCTTGGCCTTCTTGGTGTTGACGGGTCTGGATAGGGCCTCATGGAGCTCCCTCTGCCCGTGTTCCAGCCAGTAGCTCGTCCCTGGGGAGGAGGGGAGGGGAAGGTAAGACACACGATAACAGTAAACCATCATCATCATCATCAACATCCCGCCTCTTTGAGCTAGAAGAACTATTGCACTTTGCCTTCTCCTCAGTCACTTAAAGCTTCACCGTGGACTAACAATGCACCCATCTCCTCCAACACTACACTTCACAGCCCCAGACACTCCAGCATTAGAAGAAAAAAAAAAATGGTGAACTGCAAGAATTTAAACTCCAATACCCATCATTTATTTATTTATTTATCTCAGTGAAAAGTGCCATTATAAATATTACCCTAAACTTCATCAGTAACCAACGCAGGTACAACCACAGTCACAATTACCACTGATTACAACCACCAATACACTAATCAGAGTAACCATAACTACCACTACCACGAGTCACATCAATCACAACCACCACCACTACCACTGCTATCACTAAACACAACTACCACTGACAACAGCCACAACAGTCATCACCACCACTACAACTACCAGTAACCACAACCACCTCAATCATCACCACCACCACAACTACCGCTAACCACAACCACTACAACCATCACCACCACAACCACACCACCACCACCACACCACCACCACCACACCACAACCACACCACCACACGACCCTACCTTTCTCCTGTGGGTTTGGCGTAGGGAAGACGACGGCTGTAACGCAAGACCCCATCAGCATCGCCCACGCCCACGCCCACGCCCACGAAGATCTGCAGCCCATCATCATCATCATCACACGTAGCCTGAGGGGAGGGGGAGAGGGAATGGGTGAATAAAGGAAAGTTTTGTTATGTGTTTGGAGTAAAGGTCTCTCTCTCTCTCTCTCTCTCTCTCTCTCTCTCTCTCTCTCTCTCTCTCTCTCTCTCAGGCGGAAGAGGTTGGTGCCACACTTCAACACAATGCCGGATTATGTGTTACCAATAAATGCGTTGAGGGCAGTGAAAGGGTTAATTTAAGTGTGTCCAGAGCAGTGAAAAGGTGAATTTAAATGTGTCCAGAGCAGTGAAAGGGTTAATTTAAGTGTGTCCAGAGAAGTGCAAGGGTTAATATAAGTGTGTCCAGAGAAGTGCAAGGGTTAATTTAAGTGTGTCCAGAGCAGTGAAAGGGTTAATTTAAGTGTGTCCAGAGCAGTGCAAGGGTTAATTTAAGTGTGTCCAGAGAAGTGCAAGGGTTAATTTAAGAAGGCTTTTAACTCTTTTCAATATCTCTTACGGGAGCGAGAAGGAGGGACTGAGCTTGTGAGGTGGAGAGGGGAGCGGGGGACTGAGGATGAGGTGGAGAGGTATACGGGTAGCCTACACGTGTTTGTCGTTTGTGGCCACTTCTTAGCGGGATTAAGGTGATAGATAAATCGGTAGGTAGATAGATGGACCGATAGGTAGACAGACATTGGTAGATAGATACAAAGACAGATAAAGCAGACAGATAGATAAACAGACAAATAGATAGGACCAGAGTCGCGTGGTGCCGTGCTGCATAAAATGAATGACAGGGTCCTTCGCTCACACCTGCAGGCTGCCCTTCCCCCGCCCCTCCTGCCATCAGTCAAGGGGGTGCAACTGGCAGCCTGGTGGGGGAGCGAGGGGTGAGAAATAGCCTGGGTGAGGGAAGAAGAGCGAAGGGGGGGGTGAGGGTGAGGGAGGGGTGAGGCGAGAAGGGTGAAGGGAAAGGGGTAAGGGGGGGTGAGGGTGAGGGAGGGGTGAGGGGAGAAGAGTGAAGGGGAGGGGGTAAGGGGGTGAGGGTGAGGGGAGAAGGGTGAAGGGGAGGGGGTGAGGGGAGAAAGGGGAAGAGGAGGGGGTAAGGGGGGTGAAGGGGAGGGGGTAAGGGGGTGAGGGGAGAAAGGGGAAGAGGAGGGGGTAAGGGGGGTGAAGGTGAGGGTGAGGGAAGAAGGGTGAAGAGGAGGGGGTAAGGGGGGGAGGGTGAGGGTGTAAGGCAAGCAGGAAGTGGTAATAGCGCTTGAATGGCGGCGGCTCGGGGGTTAACGCATTCGCCTCCCGATCCGCCTTCACCCACACCGTAAACCACTTCAGTCCTGTTTTATGTAGTTTCTCCCTGCTATTCCCAAACGACTTTATTATTCCGATTAGGCATTTCGGATTGTGTGGGTTCGATATCGCGTCCACTCAAACAACCAAGAAGAAGAAAAAAAAAAGAAATAAGGTCATTGTACTGAAGTCATTAAGATCCAAGGCCTGTAAGCTCCCTAACACCTCTTCCTTAGCGATTTAACTTTTGGATATGACTGGTGAATATCCGTTTGTGTTTTTGCAGAGTATGGCAATGTTGGAAGGATTAATATAACATAGAGTAGGACAGTAAGGTGTAACAACCAAACTAAATCGCTGAGGAAAAGGTGTTAGGGAGCCAGCAGAGGAAGGTGAGAAGCAGAAGAGGTAGACGACGAACTTTTGCCTCCATCTGCACACGAAACCGGAAAAATAAAAGAAAAAATAAATAAAAAAAATAAAAGGCAAACGTGGAGAGGAAATGGTTTGTCAGACGAAATATTGTGGGTTAAGAAGGTTGGAAGGCTGAGGGGGTGTCCGTGTGTGTGTGTGTGTGTGTGTGTGTGTGTGTGTGTGTGTGTGTAAATTTATGCTGCAGCTGCCGTGTTTATGAGTAAGACCTTTACTCATCCTTGACAGGTTAAGAACAGATTTAATAACACGTGGCAGGACATACTACCCCACCTTTTAAATGTCTTCTTCCCTGGTTCGAACCCGGGTCAGGAAAACTGGGAGACACATACGCTACCGACCCGACCATCGAAAAAAAAGAAAAAGAAAAAAGGGAAAATCTGCCTCCCTTTCTCCTCCCCATGTCTCTCCAAAATAGCCTATTTTCTTGGGTATCAGATTACAAAAACTGGAAAACAAACACGTATAAGAGTGTGGATGAATTTATTAGGAGTGAGGGTTTGGACTATTACGACTACGACTGGCACTACTACCACCGCTACTAGTAATAATAATAATAGGACACATAATACGATGATAATAATAATAATAATAATAATAATAATAACAATAACAGAAGTAGTACTAGTAGTGTCGTCGGTCGTACTGTTATTATTATTATTATTATTATTATTATTATTTATTATTTATTATTATTATTATTAGTAGTAGTAGTAGACAAAATAAGTGAAGAAAACAAGCAGCGCCCAAGCCGAGCATAGAAAGCAATAAGACTGAGTAATAAGGCCAGTGAAAGTGACCTGAGCGACCAGCAGTATTACCCTCACCTTCTCTCCGGCGGGTCACACTGGCCGGAGAAGTAAACCACACACACACACACACACACACACACACACACACACACACACACATGCACTTGTGAATTAATGTGGGAGTGAATGAATGGACGCGATGAATGAAGGAATAAAAGAGAGAAGTGAAGGAAATATAGGGATGAATGAGTGAATAGTGAATGGCTCTACCCACCTGTCGTGACAAATGCCTGTGAGCGACTGAGCCTGCTGACCCGGGACCACACACACATAATTCTCTCTCTCTTTCTCTCTCTCTTGTCTTCATCTTTGTCATCTTCATCATCATCATCTTTTCTTCTTCAACATCATCATTTTCTTCTCACCTTCCCCTTCATCAACATCATCATCGTCATCACCATCATCATCATCAAATTAATGCAACTCATGAGAGACATTTGGAAGTTAGAGGGGTCAGCTACAGTCATCCTTTACCCCTTCACTAAAATAAATCCACCCAAAGCTGAGTAAAAATCGTCTGGAGGCAGCAAGAATAAAAATCGTCAGGGGAAGGAAGGGGTTAATTTAAAAGAAGGGCTATGTATGCCTAAGAATGAGGAGGAGGAGGAAGAAGAAGAGGAGGAGAAGGAAGAGACGGAGGAGTAGGAGGAGAAAGAAGGAAGGAAATACTGAGAGGTGTTATATATATCTACCTGAAGGACTTAATTAACAGGCAGGTAACCTAATTTGCCAAGCCTGCCAGGTGCTGGGGAATACCTATAGGAAGTCTGGTCTGGGTCTACCTTCTACATGTAAACATAAGGCAGTCCACACGCAGTTGCTTCCCCATCCGGCAGGTCACACTGGCCGGGAGGTAAACACACACACACACACACACACACACACCAGGACCCTCACAAACACCGCTCCTGACATATGGCCAACATGCTAGAATCGTGTTTCCAAATATAATACAAACATACACGTACAAATCTCCAATGACACTGCCCTCGGTGAGAGCAATATATATCCTAGCACCACACGTGTCTATGGCGGTGTCCTTCGTTATGTCAAGGGGGAAGGTTGTTATGCTCGCTGCGACAACAAGGTACCTGGTGCTTTGTGGAGAGAATACTAAACACGCTCGTCGTTAATAAGCAAGACCATCATTGAGATCAAGGAAAGAAGACAGACTCTACTTTTCCTATCATACACATCAGCTAAATTCATGTCCACTGCAGGAAACGTACTCAACATTGCCATCAATATGCATACAGAAAATGTCTAGATATTGCCCAGGCCTGCAACGTCCATGCTAACATTTTCAAGGTCACGTTTCGACCAAGTTTTGATCACATCCTGCATACGTATCCAGGCCGTTACCCGCACAGACGAAAAAAATAAAAGATAAAATAAGAGTATCAACAACGGGCCTTCCTTTGTTGTGCCAGTTGTCGTTTATTGATTTCTTTTTGTCAGGGATGCGGTAGAGGGTAGTGAGAAGCCACGGGTCGCGACTGTACGAAGCTCCCCGCAACCCAAGTGATAGGCGGTGGGGTCTTTATGTCCTTGCAGCGATAGGGAAGGGTTTGTTGCACGTCGTTTCACGCCTTTATAGTTCCCCCTTTTGCATCACGCAGGGACAACGTGTGTGCGTGTGTGGGTAAGTGTGTTTGAGTGTATGAGTGAGTGTGGTATAATAAAGCTTTGTGTGTGTGTGTGTGTGTGTGTGTGTGTGTGAGGGTAATGACTGAGTGTGTGTGTGTGTGTGAGGGTAATGACTGAGTGTGTGTGTGTGTGTGAGGGTAATGACTGAGTGTGTGTGTGTGTGTGTGAGGGTAATGACTGAGTGTGTGTGTGTGTGTGTGAGGGTAATGACTGAGTGTGTGTGTGTGTGTGAGGGTAATGACTGAGTGTGTGTGACATAGGAGGGGTGAGTGTGAGTGTGAATAAGGGTGAGGGTAATAAGTATGACGATGTTAATGTAGATCAGTTCTGTCACATGGAACTTGAGTGGTGTGCTATGGAGGGACACACACACACACACACACACACACACGGGCACCATTTGGTCTAGATATCATCGGAAGTCCAACAAGCACGTTCCACTTTGTAAACAAACACCATTATATAAACAACAACAATAGCCACCACCATCACAACGAATAAAACATGAGCTACGCTTCCAAATATTAATAATAATAATGATGATATAATAATAATAATAATAATAATAATAATAATAATAATAATAATAATAAATAAATAGTAATAATAATAATAATGGGAACAGTTGTCACCACACCCATTACCAACACTTGCCACAATGATAATCAGGAAAAAAAATAATTCGTTGATATTAATAACAAACATTAATAATTACATCAAAAATCACCACCACCACCACTGCTACTACTACCAACGCAAGTACAACCACGCGAAATCTGGCAAGACGTCTCCCTAGAGTTATGTGGGTATTCTCATCTCTCATTATCTTATTATTATCGATTAATTTTTGTGAAAGACTGACGAAGAGAGTGTATGTGAGTGAGGTGGAGGGGGGAAGAGGGAGGGGGAGGCCGAGGATGAGATGGAGGGATGGGGTGGAGAGGTATATGAGAGAGTGGGGTGTGAGTTGGGAGCAGGGCAGTGAAATGGCGGGGGACAGGGCGACTTGGAGGCGATTTGTTTGTGGCCACCCCAAACGGGATTGAGGCGTCTGGCAATAGATAGATAGATAGACAGAATTTTTGTCTGAGAGAGAGAGAGAGAGAGAGAGAGAGAGAGAGAGAGAGAGAGAGAGAGAGAGAGAATGAATCCGTAACTCCTCTCAGCCAGTTGATGACAAGGGGTAGTTAGGTTGAAGGCTTGATTTGACCAGTAACCAAGGAGACTCAGTAGTACCACATAACCGACTGCAGCTCCCACGATTGCCCTCAGATTAAAACACACACACACACACACACACACACACACACACACACACACACACACACACACATGCCGCCTATATGTTTACTTTCTGACCACTCCCCTCCCTACCCTCTGAATGAGGGATGGTGGACTTTAGGAGGGTAGGGGACAATGTCAGCCTGCAGTCTACTGAGCTCACATTTTGGACTACTGCTACTACTATTACTACTACCACTACTTCTACGGTACTACTATTACTACTTTCTAATAATAATAATAATAATAATAAAACAAAGGGGGCACTGTTATAAAGTTCACTACAGAATATATGAATCACAAACATGTCAGTTTAAACACAGCACCAAAACAGCATCATATTAAAGCCATCCATTTGACCAATAAAATAAATACGACTGAAAATGGGACACTTATGGAGCTGCACAATAAAAAACAAACAAATAAATGAATAAATACAAAAAACGGGCATCAGAGGCTCAGTAAATGACGGTTAATATCGTTGGAAAATATTTAACCGATTTATTTTACCGCGTGGGAGTAATATCGTATTTATCAGTGTAACTACCCATATACTTTTTTCATTATTTATCTATATATCTATCTAGCTATTTATCTATCCATCCCTATACTTTTGTCTATATTTTATCTATCTATCCACCCATATCTTCGTCTATCTATACAGTTTTGTCTATCTGCCTGTCTCAGTCCATGTATCAGTCTTGTTTATCTATTCATCTATATATTATTTATCTATCTATACGTCTGTCTGTCTATCCACCTATATTTGCATCTATTGCCTGACGCTGCATGCAATGAGGAGTGGACTCTATCCCTACTCAGTAACGACCTCTCTTTTTTTACACCCCCCTCACACCATATCTAGCCACCTCGGTCTTCCCTTCCTCCCCCCCAGCCACCTCACTCGATCGCTCTCCTAGTCAGTCTCTCATGCATAAAAGTTAATATAATTTCACCAGTCTAATATTTGTCACATTCAGCAATTTTTTGAACATTGTACTGTGGGAAAAAACGAATTTCTAAATAATGGACAATTTAATGGTGACTTCAACACACACACACACACACACACACACACACACACACACACACACACACACACACACACACAATACAAAAGAATTCACAATGCAATGACTCATCGCATCCATTCTGAGTAATAATAATAATAATAATAATCATAATAATAAATCTTATCTCGAAATTATGTTGTCACGCATATTTTCGGCTTGTGGATATATAAACACTTCATAAGAAATAAACATATCCAGACAGGAGTAACAGTTTTGTAGCTAAAAAAAACAATACATTTTGAAATACATAAAGTGTTATATCGTCCTTCGGAATATGAAATCGGGAAGTCGTTGGTGAATAACACAGGATATTAATGTGACATGAAGAAAAATTTACGTAAAGCAGAAGACCGGGCGTATTTCATTTTGTAAAGTTCTTCATTTAGTTACTTCAGGCTGGTAGCAAAACATTCTAAATAGGAATAACGTAACATATTTTGAGAAGTCGAAGTTTTAGTACTCATGGAGGTATATTAGTATTTCTATACGAGACAGAGAGAGAGAGAGAGAGAGAAAGTTTTGGTTTTAAGATCATGCGCAGGAGGCCCGACGTATGTATGCACGTTTCTCCACAACCATTTTTAAATCCCGCTGTTTTGTTGACACTTGGTTGTTTGGCAAATGGGCATATTGGGGGTGTGGCAACGTCGCACTAGGCAATGATCACCTATTAGAGAAATGCAGAGATCAGTAGCCTCCGGGCCTTTGCGAAGGTAAGTGTGTATGCGTGCGTCCTCCCCCCCACCCCGTAATCCAAATTTTCATACGTTGCCTCCGAAATTTGTTAACTCATTATGGGCAAGAAAAAAGAAACCACACCTGGCCAACTCTTGAGTATTATCGCTTTCTACAAGGCCAAGCAGCCATTGATGGAAATAATGCTGCGTGGGATACTGTCTATAGTGGTGACGCGTGCTGTGGAGTGACGAAGCCAAGTTTACAGCCAAGAACAATCACGGGGAGAATGTTTATCAGCGGCGTCGTTCAGTGATTTCTGGTGACCCTAAGTGCTCTAAACAAACTGGAAAATACCTTCAGTCTTTGTAGTTTGGAGATAATTTTGTTTTTGTGGCGAGGGGAAGGTGGTGGTGCGTGACAGGGACGAAGCAACTAACAAAAACAACCGCTTGAAACTTCTTTGTGATCATTTACTTCCATTTGAACTGTGCTGTGCGGACATTTTTATGCTGGATGTTGGTCTCTGTGCTTCCTGCCACACGGTTTAGGAAGTTAAACAGTGACTGAAAGACTGTAAAGTGAAGTTTTCTAATTACAGGCCAGGAAATTTGCCAGAACTAAAAATGATTGTGATTTGTGAACGTCTGTGCTCTCATGACGCGGAACTTAAGCGACGTTATCTTTGTAAGCTGATCGCCGCTGTGTTGACGTGTGCAAATTTGGACCTCCAGAAGCTACAGAATTTAGCTAATTCAGTGTCTAGACGAATGTATAAGTGTCAGAAGGGGAAGGGGAAGCCACTGAAGACGACTACGTGTAGGTAAGTACCCCGGATTATATTATTGTGTTCTTATTTATGTGAGTTTGCGTTTGTTGGGCAGAGGACGTGCATAACTACCAGCATATTTTAAAGTAACGGGAATACCATGCCAATTCAGTTCCTTTTCTTGGTTACTTATTATATTTTTATCATTTTTATGGTCGTAAATGAATGTTTCCTGGTTATTTTCGTTTCCTGTTTTTATGTACAGTATATTCCGATTTCCCGGCCGGGTTTCTTTCTCAAGCGCAATTGCAGATTTACATAAAACCTACTGAAATTACCGAAATTTATTGTTACTGACCCAAGCTTACATATCCATAACCTAACCTTATGTAATCCAACTTACGGAAATAATTTAGCCTAACATCTAACCCAGCAATCTAACCAACCCAACCTAACCTTACATAACCTAACCGAACCCAAGTCTAAGCAAACTAATTAAGTCATACAGGACCTGACAGTCTAACCCATCCTAACCCAGTCTAATCTGACCCAACAAGCAGTAACTTCCAACCGGAGTGTAAAACAGAAAATTTGGCGAATAATTTTTAGTAAGTGTCCGCCATTACATTAGCATACATTTGCATTAAGTGCACCTCTGCCTCGCATTTTTTTTTTATGCGAGTTTCGTCTGTTGAATAATTTCCCACAACACCCATTCATTCACCATTCATGCAAATTAACACATTCATTCATGATTCATGCAAGTTAACACATTCTTTCACCACTCATGCATATTAGCAGTCATTCACCATTCATGCAAATTAACACATTCATCACCATTCATGCAATTTAACACATTCATTCACCATTCATGCAAACTAACACATCACCATTCATGCAGTTTAACACATTCATTCACCATTCATGCAAATTAACACATCACCATTCATGCAATTTAACACATTCATTCACCATTCATGCAAATTAACACATCACCATTCATGCAGTTTAACACATTCATTCACCATTCATGCAAATTAACACCACCATTCATGCAGTTTAACACATTTATTCTTCATTGATGCAAATTAACACATTCATTCACCATTCATGCAGATATACACATTCATTCACAATTCATACAAATTAAAACATTCACCATTCATGCAGATATCTCATTCATTCACCATTCATCCAAATTAACACATTCATCATTCATACAAATTAAAACATTCATTCACCATTCATGCAAATTAACACATTCATTCACCATTCATGCAAATCAACACATTCATTCACCCTTTATGCCTATAAACACATTCATTCACCACTGATGCAAATTAACACACATTCACTCACCATTCATGCATATTAACACACATTCACTCACCATTCATGCAAAATAACACACATTCACTCACCATTCATGCAAAATAACACACATTCACTCACCATTCATGCAAATTAACACACATTCACTCACCATTCAAGCGACCGGAATCCTGGCTTTATCTGAGGTACACCTTCCCACACCTAACTTCATGATTACCTGAGAGAGAGAGAGGGGGGGGGGAAAGGAAAGAAAATGTCAAACCCTCGTCATTGGCTCCGTACAGAATTCATCCAGGTAGGTTGATCTGCATATCCACAAAATATTAAAGTTATTCAGTAACTTTTTGAGATACCATGTGGACAAGCAGACACGGGTGAATAAGCAGGCACGGGTGAATAAGCAGACACGGGTGAATAAGCAGGCACGGGTGAATAAGCAGACACGGGTGAATAAGCAGACACGGGTGAATAAGCAGACACGGGAATAAGCAGACACGGGGGAATAAGCAGACACGGGGGAATAGGGTGAATAAGTAACCTCCTCCAACTTCGATGACGGAGGTAATAATAATAATAATAATAATAATAATAATAATAATACCGGTAATAATAATTACTGCTACCACCACTACCCAGAACTTTGGCCTGAGGACATTATTGTAGATAAGTTTTTTGACAGATCCAAGAGACAGGTACAGTAAATATAGTTCTTAGCTGTTTTTTTTTTTTTTATAAATATCTTTCTTTTTATTATCGGTAAATACAATTAAGAAAATTTTTTATTTTTATTCCCTTTTTAGACTTTCTTTTTCCATTTTATTATGGCTTCTGGTTTTATAAAATTTTGTACGTATAACTGCTGTTCTCTGAGGAAAAATATTGATCCAGTTAGAAAGTTAACATCATCAGGTTATGATTTTATATTTTTACAAGAAACTTTTATAACTAACGATAAACTTGGTATTTTAGATTTTGTTGATGAAGACTATGACTGTGTTGGTGTGGGTGCCACATTCTCCGATAAGGCCTTAACCAGCACGGGGGGCAGGCCAGAAGGAGGTATGGCCATCCTATGGAAAAAAGATGTACATTTAAAAATTAATGAAATAATATTAGAGAAGAATTTTATGGTTTTTAGTGTTAATATTTTTGGTTTTACAATTGTTTTTATTAATGTTTACTTGAAGAGTGATGTATGGGAAGTTACAACTTTAAATAACTATCTTGAATCACTCTCCAGGCTGGATCATTTCCTTGATGCTTTGAATTATGACTGTGTGTTTTTAATTGGTGATTTTAATGCTGACCCTTTTTATGGAAGAGCTTGGAGAAATCTTTCTGATTTTATGAACAGAAATTCCTTACGATGCTTTGATGTGGACAACCTTGACAGTAATTCTTACACGTTCATAGGCTACGGCAACTCTGTGTCTAAATGGCTAGATCATGTTTTGGGCAATGAGCATAACTGTATAAAGATAGAGAATATGGGCATACGGCAAAGCATTATTGGCTCTGATCATTTACCACTGGAAGCCACAGTTAGTTTGACCGGAGGTTTGTCGGCAATTCATTCTCACATATACTCCAGTAATAAAACACAGTTATCTATTAAATGGGATACACTTAAAGATCACGAAATTTGTGACATTAGTCAGTCAGTTGATGCCTATCTACATGATTATTACTCTCTACCCATACATGACTGCTGTAGAACAGGTTGCCGTGACCCAGGGCATCTTAAATTGATTGATGAACTGTATGAAATCATCACGAATAGCATCCAGATCTCTAGCCAAAAATATATGAGACGATGTATTAAGAAAAACAAATTTAATGTAATCCCAGGGTGGAATCGTTGTGTCAAGGACAAACACAGTGTTGCCAGAATAAAATATCTTGACTGGGTAAGGCATGGCAGATTAAGAGGTACAACTCTACATGAAGAGATGCTAAGTTCCAGAAAAGAGTTTAAGCGAGTCCTCAATGAATGTAAAAAGAATGAACACAGTGAAATCTGCCGGTCTATTGTGGACAGATTCTATAACAAAAATAAAATTCACTTTTGGAGTGAAGTTAAGAAAAAGAAATGTATTAACAAACTCTCAAATGTTATCGATGGTCACAATGGTGACTTGGAAATAAATCAAGTTTTTTATGAGAAATTCTTACGTAATCAGCCTCATAGTGTTGCGGATGCGGAGGTGGATATTTGTAACGAGATAAGAAGAGCCTGGCCTCACGAGAGAAAGATGTGTTTGACAATCTCCAGCATAACTCTAAGAAAGCTAATACACCGCCTCAACGCTGGACAAGGTCATGACCAGGTTAATTCACTATTTTTAAGGAACGCCTCAGAGTATTTTTTATGTTATCTTGCCCGTTTTTATAATACGTGCTTTGCTCATTGTTACCTCCTGGGAATTTACTGAAGAGGTACCATCACCCCTGTATTAAAAGATACTAAAAAGAATGTAACAGATTCATCTAACTATCGACCAGTAATGCAGTCATCATGCCTTTTAAAGATTTTTGAATTATTTATTTTAGATATCGTATCCGAGAAGCTCGTTTTAAATTATAGACAGTTTGGTTTTAAATCTGGCTCATCAACCACTGATGCTTGTTTTATTTTAAAAGAAATTATGAAGCGATACTCTAGGTACAAGAGATCAGGCCTAGCCACATTCATTGATTTAAGTAAAGCTTTTGATAGGGTAGACCACTTTATTTTAGGTAAGAAGTTGCTACGGTGTTCTCTGCCAGTTGACGTGGTACTAATGATTCTGCATTACCTAAGAAACCAGCAAGCTAATATTAAATGGCGAGATTCTTTTAGTAATTACTGTTTTATAAAGGTGTGAGACAAGGAGGAGTTTTGTCACCTTTCTTATTTAATTTTTATATAGACAGCATTATTAATGAGATAACAGACACTGATGTTGGATGCTGCTATGGAGAACTCAGATGCAATATATTAGCTTATGCAGATGACTTAGTACTACTGGCAGAGACACCTGCAGAAATGGACACTTTATATAGCAAACTTTGTGCCTGTATAGATGAACACTTGCTTACGGTTAACAGGACAAAATCTAAGTGTGTTATTTTTAGTAACAAAGTGGATGAGACAACAGAGAGCATTGAGCTGAACGGTGATACACTGCAGGTAGTAAAGGTTTTTAATTATCTTGGGCATAATGTCTGTTTTAATTTTAAAGACAATGACGATATTATTTTTAGACTTAATAATTTTTATGCCTCATTTAATAGTATTTTTAGGGATTTTAAAGCCGTTGACAGGGACACATTTTTATTTCTTTTTAAATCTTATTGTTTACCAGACTACGGACTTCCATTATGGAACCATGATTCTTCTTTTAACTCAAAAAATTTTAAAGCTTTTGAGATTGCTTTTAGCAAAACATTAAAGCGTATATGTGAAGTACCGATGACTGCCAGCAGTCACATCACGGCAGCTCGGTGTAATCAACTGCTGCTCAGGCATCACACTGCACTAGTCCAAGCCAGGTACTGTAAGAGAGTGTTCAGGTTGCTAAACCTATCTTTAGCATTAATATCCCACTTATCAAGGAGGGATTTTTATGCAATACCTTTTCAAATACTTCAGAGATGTATATAATGTTAATATTTTTCATGAAGAGCTGGATATTCTGAGATCTCGGATTGACTGGATACAAAGGCACGAGGACAGACGCAATCCTTGTATGTTTTATGGCTATTAGCTTAATTCTATCATGACTTTTATCCCACATTTTATATGTGTGTGTGTGTTTGTGTGTGTGTGTACATGTATGTGTATATGAATGTGTGTGTATATGTATGCATATATGTGTGTGTGTGTGTGTGTGTGTATACTGTATATGTATAGTTGTTTTATATAATTTTTTTTTTAGTTTCACTTTTAGTATTGCTTATAATTTAGATTTTTTAGTTTTGGTAACTTTTATGTACAGTCATATGTGGCCTTTTATTATTATTTTATTAGATTTTAACTTTTTTTTTTCTTATTTCTTAGTACATGCTTATATAATTTTTTACTTAGTTCTGTAGATTTTCTGTTTTTATAATTTGCAGATATTTATAATGATTTTTTTTATCTTTATATTTTTTGTCTTAGCATTATGGTTTACTTATTTGTATTCTTTCCTGTGTTTTAAAGCTTAATTTGTAATCTTTTTATATCATTAATTATAGTTTGTATTGCCCTAAGAGAGCAGCAGTGATTTGTTATTTTTATGTACAGTATGTGCATGTGAGTGTACTGTATATGTATATGTATTTATACGTATATATGTGAGTATATTGTGTACAGTCTATAACTTTTTCAGTGATTACCAAATTCCATCTTTCGGAAGGATATGTTATTGTTAAGTATGTTCTGTACTGTACACAGGCCTCTGGAATTTCTGGGTTATGTAATATTATGTAATCTGTATATGTATACTGTATTACGAAATAAAGAAATGATGATGATGATGACTACTACTACTACTACTACTACTGCTACACTACCACTACCACAACTACTACTACTGCTACTACTACCACTACTGCTACTACTACTGCGACTACTGCTACTAGTAATAATAATAATAATAATAATAATAAAACTTACAAACAAATGACAAGCCTCAGTTATAGACGGGGAAATGTCAGGTGTTTTTATGAAATCCTGACGTCATAGAATTAGTGTGGTGCTGTGAACACGCTCTGCTGACGTCACAAACAGCATGGACGTCCTTTGATGCCACGATTCAATCTCACACACACACACACACACACACACACACACACACACACACACACACACACACACACACACACACACACACACCACCCTACGGTATCTCAGGTGTCCGTCGATAAGAACAGGTGTGAAAATGATGGATGATCGCAATTATGGTTTTAATCACCCTCCTCTCATGTGTCTGTCTGGCTTCACCTCTCTCTTGAAGTCATCTGTCTGTTTAACAGTCTGTCTGTCTTATCTGTCTACATCATACTAGCACCTGTTTGTCTGTCTATATGTCTATCTATTATACCATTACCTGCCTACCTATCTATCTATTAGTCTGTCTATCCCTGTCTATCTACCCTTATTATGAATACCTTCATCTTTGCACCTTAGACTTAATACCGGTACTTATCGAATTGCTGTTAATCCAGGTGAAGGGGTTATCCCAGTCTCTCTCTCTCTCTCTCTCTCTCTCTCTCTCTGTTCCGTGTGTGTGTGTGTGTGTGTGTGTGTGTGTGTGTGTGTGTGTGTGTGTGTGTGTGCGCGCAAGAGAGAGAGAGAGAGACCCCGCACACAAAAAATCACTTATCACTAACGATATTAATTAACCTGTTGTGTTATTGAATAAAAGTCTTTTATAATAATTAGAAAAAAAGGGAGCACACAACAGGAGGGTCCTGGGGAGGAGGGGAGGAGAGGAGAGGAGAGGAGAGGGGAAGGGGAGGAGAAAAGTGAGGAAGGAAAGGGAACGTGGGGAGATGGGAGAGGAGGAGAAGGGAAGAAGGTGGGAGAAGGGAAGGGGAGGAGTGGAGAGAAATGGGAGAGGAAAGGTGAGAGGATGGGGGGAGAGGAGGGGAAGGTAGGGAAATGGAGGGATGGAAGGAGTGAGGGATGTGGAGTAGAGGAGGATGTGGAGGTGTGGAGGAAAGGTGGTATGCTGAGGAAGGGAGTGGAGGTGGAAGGGTAGGGCAAGCCATCCACTCACTTTATGGGAGATTTTTCATTGTAGAGCGTCAGCAGGAGCATAACCGCACACAACACACACACACACACACACACACACACACACACACACACACACACACACACACACACACACACACACACACAGATGGACAGAGGTTATATTTTCACCCCTGTCTGTCTGTCTGTCTTTCTGCCTATCTGTCTTCAATTCTATCTGTCTGTTTCTAGTCTCAGTCTCAGTGTCTATCTCTTTCTGTCAACATCTATCTGTCTGTCTGTCTGTTTATGGGGTCACAGCAAAACCAAGAGGAATATAATACTACAGTATATGGAATGTTGCAACTTGGTGTCTGAATTTTGTTATTGAAGGCAACTTTTTTATATCAGTCTGGGTACAGGGTAATAATTTCAACCCAATGACCTGCTTTGCATTTTGATCTTGCTTCCATCTAATAATTCAATCAGGGAGACCTTTGGAACGGGAGGAGTCAGGTAGATAAACAGAAGTATAGATAGATGCAAGAATTGGGTAGATAGATAGATGGATGGGTAGATAGGACAGGTAGATAAATAGAGATAGATAAAAAGACGTCCTGCCATTGACGAGTTAAGGAAGAATCTTGAAATTAATGGAAACTAGCTCCATTATTTTGTGTGAATGTTCATACTATGCCAAGGCCTCTGTCATACTAAAAAATGTAATAAGGATGTATGAGCAGCCGAGTATGAGAAGGACCTCCTGTTCGCTTTACTGACTGACTGACACACCGGTAATGAGTGAAGTTCCTGGTTCTCTAAGTTTTGTTCCTGGTTCTGCTATTTTTAACTTACCCCTTCTACCTGGGAACGTCTTTTATTCCTGTCTTCAGACGATTTTATTTTGCTCATGTGATATATACTTTTTCCTTGCCGCTCAGCGTGTTGATAAAATTTATATCTATAGCCAGACGCCTTAATCCCGTAATGGGTGGCCACAAACAAGTCGCCTCCATGTCGCCCTGTCCCCTGCCATTACGCTGCCCTCCCCCCATCTCACTCCGCTGTCTCAAATACCGTACCTCTCCACATCACTCACATACACTCCTCTTTAGTCTTTCACTTTCCATCCTCTCCAGATGGCCAAACCACCTCAGTATATTTCCCCAGTTGTGTCTGCTAGATTCATGTCCACACCAAAACGCTCCTTCACTTTCTCATGTGTAAGTCTGTCTCTCCATGTAACTCCACATGCACGTCGCAGATACCGGCAACTCATTTCCATTGTTCTCACTCTTGACTTGTGTCCTTCCAGCACGGTCCAGGCTTCGCTCCCTTACGTTAGGGTTGGTGTCACAATACTATCATGCAGCGACATTTTTACTTCCATGCTCACTCGCCTACTTCTTATCATGGCTTTCAAAGACCAAGCAACCTCTCTTCCCTGTTTTACCATTTCAAGCACTTCATCCTCCAAACTTCCATCCTTACTCGTCACACTACCCAGGTACTTAAACGCACTCACATTTTCCAAACAGACTTACGATAATTTCCCTGCCGTTTCCATAATTTGTTTTTGTAGGAAGGACAGGGGTAATGAAAGTGCAGAATATCCCCTTCTCTCTAGTTCGTCCTGCAAGAAATAAATC
>NC_137025.1:2997500-3002500 GCF_032717465.1 Coenobita brevimanus | reverse complement strand
TTGATCACTTCACTCCGATGATGTGCGTTTCATTTTCACCTCACTAAACACACACACACACACACACACACACACACACACACACACACACACACACACACACACACACACACACACACACACACACACACACACACACCACTGAATAAAATAAGTGAAAAAAAACTCAAAATCTCCCCCCGTAGTGAACATATTACGTAGCTACAAAGGCCCGTCTGATTTAGCCTTCCCATTAAATTACCAAGAAAAGAATTTATAACCAGCCACACCTCAGTAACTAATTTATTGCTGGCCAGGTAGCAGGGGGGGGGGCGGTGGCTTGGTCGGTAGAGAGGTGGGCTGCAGTTCTACCGGACCCAGGTTCAGATCCCCGCTGGGGCTGGGAACAGTTTAAGGATTTGAATTTCATAAAATCAGGCTTTACTGATGTACCAGAAGACCCGCCGATATGTCGTAAAAATAACCCCGCTAATACCAGTACACCAGTCCTGTATGAGACAGCCCTAGCATGTATTCAATATGGACGGTGGGTGTTAGCGTCGAAGTGGTGACATGTAGAGGTGTATGGTATGTAAGAGGACTACTGGGTCTTGGGAACAGGCTGTGAAGACTATGCCCAGAGTCGGACACACACACACACACACACACACACACACACACACGCACACACACACACACACACACACAAAGGTATCAGTGGTATCTTTATTTTATTACTTATTGCTTGTATTATTTATTTTGTCATTTATTTGTCCTTGTTATTGGTTATTTATTTTATTATTTTGTCATTTATTGGATTTATTTATATTGCTGACTACAGACATTTCATTATATTGCAGCAGCTTTATTTATTTATTTTATGTACTGTATTTTGTTGTATTTACTGATTTATTTATTTATTTTAATCTTGACCTTTATTTTGCATCCAAGGAAAACCAGTACTCCCCCTAGGGTTGAAAATCCCGTACATCCTAGGCCGCACCTCTACAACTGACATACTGCTCATCACCCATTTAGCGCAAAGACCCACCGTCCTTACCCAAGACAACCATTAACCCACTGACTCCCGGAACGTCGTTTTTTCCAATTAATTTTCTCTCCTGACGATTTTATTCAGCTTAGGGGGTTAGGTACAGGTTAAGGAAGCTCCCTGACACCTCTTTCTTAGCGATTTAGGATATGGCTGGTTAATATCCCTTTTGTATGTTATTTGTGCAGAGTATGGCGATATTGGAAGGATTTATGTTCACAGAAAAGGAGAGAAAAGTATAATAAACAAAATAAATCGCTTAGGAAAAGATGTTAAGAAGCTTGCACAACCTGCCCAAGACCCGCAATCCACACCAGTCATCTGGAGACAGGGAAATGCCGGCTCCACCCCACAGGCCTAACGATCCACAGAGAGAGAGAGAGAGAGAGAGAGAGAGAGAGAGAGTCACCTTAATTGAAACGCGAAAGATCCTGACTTCAATGAAAATGGTCTGGGGAGAGAGAGAGAGAGAGAGAGAGAGAGAGAGAGTCACCTTAATTGAAACGCGAAAGATCCTGAGTGCAATGAAAATGGTCTGGAGAGAGAGGGAGAGAGAGAGAGAGAGAGAGAGAGAGAGAGAGAGAGAGAGAGAGAGAGAGACTGACCCACATCCCAACACCTTTAATATCCCTGTGGAAAAACCCGGTTAAGTCCAGATCATTACCTCCAAGCCTGCCGAGAGAGAGAGAGAGAGAGAGAGAGAAAGGACACGTCATCTTGAAACGCGAGAGATGTTAAAGGCCAAGACGAAAAAGAAGATTAAGAAGGAGAAAAAGACGATGACAGAGGAAGAAAAGAAATAATAATAATAATAATAATAATAATAATAAGATGAGAAAGAACGAAGACGAAGAAGACCAACACGATGAAGAAAATGAGGAAGAGGAAGATAAAGACGATAAAGACGAAGATCCAGGAAGAGAGAGAGAGAGAGAGAGAGAGAGCAGAACTACCACACAACCACTCCCAAATTGAACCAAACCATCGAGAAGGGAACAGCAAAATAAATAAAATAAAAATAAAAATAAAAATAAAGGTGGAGGGGGAGGGGGAAAAACGAAAATTGTAAAAAAATAGGAAATAAACTGTGGGAAGTCCAAATTAACTTCTTCCAGCAGGCAGGCACGAAGGACGAAGGAGCCTTGGCCGTGTGTGTGTGCTAAATATAAGGAGATGAAAAAAGATGACTAAAAAACGTAGTGCTGAGAGGGGAAGGAGCCATGTTGGGGGAGAGGACGGTGAGAGTGATGGTGGTGGTGGTAGAGGATGTGGGAGGTGATGAAGACCAGGAGGAGGAGGAGGAGGAAAAAGAGGAGGAGGAGGAGGTGAAGAAGAAGAAGAACTGGAAAAAAAAGAATAGCAATAATAATAATAATAATGAGGAGGAGAAAGAGGTGGTGGAGGAGGAAAAGGAGAAGGCTAAATAGACGTTATGGGCAGAATAAATCGCTTAGGATGGGGCGTTAAGGGACCTGTAAATGATAGGAGAGGGAATGACACTGATGGAGGTGGGAGTAATGAGGGTGACCTTGTAGCAGAAAACGAAGAAGGAAAAAAAATAAGTAGAAGCAGAAGGAGTAGACAGAAGAGGAAAAAGAAGAAGAGGAGGAGGTGGAGAAAAGGAAAGAGAAGAAGGAGGAGGAGAAAGAAGAGGAAAAAGGAGGAGGAGGAGAAGAAGAAGAAGAAGAAGAGGGAGGAGGAGGAGAAGGAAGAAGGAGGAGGAGGGGAAGCGAGACGCGTAAAAAATCGGTCACGACGAAGACAAGAGAAAAAAAGAATAGAAGAGAAAACTAGAAAAAGATTAAGGAACAAGAAAATGGGAAAAAGAGGAGGAGGAGGAGGAGGAGGAGGAGGAGGGCGAAGAGGTAAAAAAAAGAGTAAATATGAAGAGGAAGACGAGGAAGAAGCAGCAACAGCAACAGAAGAAGACGAAGAAGAGAAGGATGGGGAGGAGGAGGAGGAGGAGAAAGAGAAAGAAGAGAAAGGGAGAGAAAGAAAAGAAAGGAAGAAAGGGTCAAGAGAGAAGATAAGATTAAAGAGGATTAAGAAGAGGTCAGAATTACGAGACCTAGGAAGAGAGAGAGAAGAGAAAGAAGAGGAGGAAGAGAGAGGAGGCGAAGAAGAGGAGACAGAGGTAGAAGATAAGGAAGGGACCAAGCCGAAGAGTAAGGGGAAAAAAAAGAAGGAGAGAGGAAGCAAGGTTTGAGAAAATGTGAACAGAAAGAGAATTAAAGACAGGAGAGAAGAGAGAAAGGAGAGAGAGTACAAAGACGACAAAGAAAATAAGAAAAGAGAGAAAGTACACAGAAAACAATATGAACAAAAAAAAAGAAGAGTAACAGAATATTTGGAAAAAGAAATTGGGGTCAGATTAATGGGATAAAAATAAAAAATAATGACAAAGATGGTGATGAGATTGAAGAAGAGAGAGGGACCATAAATGTGAGAGAGAGAGAGAGAGAGAATAGAAATAAGTGGAGGAGGAGGAGATAGTAAAAAAGGCGTATGGCATATTAATAGGAGAAGACCAATGCTTGAGGTTAACTGAAGGACACTGAAAGAAACCTGAAGTGTGTGTGTGTGTGTGTGTGTGTGTGTGTGTGTGTGTGTGTGTGTGAGAGAGAGAGAGAGAGAGAGAGAGGAGAGGAGAGGAAATACGTGAGAGATTTTAAGTGGACGTGAGCGCACTGTGTCAAGTTGGGAGGGAAGTGTGTGTGTGTGTGAAGAATGAGAGAGAGAGAGAGAGAGAGAGAGAGAGAGAGAGAGAGAGAGAGAGAGAGAGAGAGACACCTGAAGTAATTTTGGAGACCTGGACTGATTTCTTGAGACCTAATATAGCCCCCATAGTCGACGAGAATAAGGACATATAGATTTAAATGCCACTGAAAGAGTTAAAGAGACGTGCTTACAGACCTGAAGTGACGAGAGGTATCCTGAAGCGAGACCTGGGCAACCAACATGGAAAAAAAAAAGAAAGAAAAAAAGGTGAAACGTGGGAACATGTGGTATGAAACTTACTCACTGGCTGTAATAATAATAATAATAATAGTGATAATAATAATGATAATAATAGTAATAATAGTGATGGTGATATTGATGATGATGATGAAAATAATAATAATAATAATAATAATAATGATGATGATGATAATAATAATAATAATAATAATAGTAGTAGTAGTGATGGTGATATTGATGATGATGATGATAATAACAATAATAATGATAATAATAATAATAATAATAATGATGATGATGATAATAATAATAATAATAATAATAGTAATAATAATAATGATAAAGACCAGAATTATACTAAACTGGCTGGGTTGACCATAAAAGATAATCACACACACACACACACACACACACACAAAAAAATGTTCGTGTCTTTACCTAAATAATGTGAAGCAGGATGAGAAATTTAGGGAGTACAGTGCTCTCTCTCTCTCTCTCTCTCTCTCTCTCTCTCTGTAACGAAGATGTGTGATTTATGTAATTTGTTTTTTATAACAATTCTGATGTATTTCTCCCAAAGCCTTCTGTCACATCCACACCGCAACTCTCCTTCACTTCCTCATTTGTCAGTTTCTCTCCACGCAACTCCACATGTTCCTCTCAAATAACTTTTTTCCACTGCTCTCACTCTTGATTTGTGTCCTTCTGAAGTTAATCCTGATATTTATTCGTTTATTTAATTTTTTAGTATAAGTACCTGGCCACACACACTCACCTCTGGAACAATCAGCAGGTGGGAGGGGAGGGAGGCAGAGAGACCTTGGCCATAACAAAGCCTGTCAGTGGGATGCCTTACTGACCCGCAAGCCATATATAATCATTCTTAAGCCAGGCGTTACCAAAGTGCACGAGGGTAGGGGCAGAAGATCGCCTGTCTCATATTTCACCTCTTCTGCTTCTCATTCTCCTCCGCTGGCTGACATTCGCCTTATACTTCACCACTTCGACCTTT
>NC_137025.1:2977500-2992500 GCF_032717465.1 Coenobita brevimanus | reverse complement strand
CTCAAACGGGTGGAATCAAAGGCAAGGTCTCATTTACGCCCCTCCTTTCAGTCACCGTATTCTCTCTCTCTCTCTCTTTTCCGCAGTGTTGCATACTCTCTCTCTCTCTCTCTCTCTCTCTCTCTCTCTCTCTCTCTCTCATATTACTTATTTCCCACTGATTAAGACCTCCATTTTCTTTATATGCATGTCCAAGCATCTAAGAATTAATGAAGCATAATTTCTCTTCATTAGCAGGGGAAAGATTCCCACTCCGTAAGCCTTGGGTTCTTTTTTTATGGTATGAAAAATGTATGAACTGTGGGTATGGATGAAGGAAGGAGGGAAGGAAGGATAGAAGGAGGGAGAGAGAGGATGGAGGGAGGGAGGGACGGAAGGATAGAAGGAGGGAGGGAGAGAGAACAAGGAGGGAGGGAGGGGGGTCATTTGGTGGGGGTGGAAGCACAAAGGTACTGTCCTGATCTAAGTCTTTGTAGGTAAACTTTATTAGCTCTATGGGGAAAGGGAGGGGGGACTTGTCATGTAGTGTTGAGAGCTAGGTGTGTGTGCGTGTGTGTGTGACCGCTTGTTGTGTTGACCTCATCACTCACACACACACACACACACACACACACACACACACACACACACACACACACACACACACACACACAGGAATCCGGAATGGCAAGAGTAAGTTTGTTTTTGTTTTCCTTCTTCGACAATCGCTAATATTAGATGCAGAACTAGGCCTCTCTCTCTCTCTCTCTCTCTCTCTCTCTCTCTCTCTTATATCATACTTGTCCAAACACCTTCATACCCCCAAACATCCCCTACAACCACATGCAAACACTGCCCCAATCAAACTCATACACACTTCAAACACTGCAAGGCCGTCCAAACACACTCAACCTCCTACCCATATAAAACACCCATCCATCCATCGTCCGTGCACCCCCCCATCCATCCAAGCATTCACCCAACCAAACACCCATCTGTTCATACACGCATACTCATTGGTTCACACACACACACACACACACACACACACACACACACACACACACACACACACACACACACACACACACACACACACACACACAATATCAAATGTTAGACCTTGACACCGCAACGAGAACTTTCCCCTACTCTCTCTCTCTCTCTCTCTCTCTCTCTCGTAAAGATTAATATTTTGTACTCCCGCTGTATTTCATTCTTCTGACATCTAAAAATGGGCAGGTGTCATCTGTCATTCCACGCAGTCCAGATCTAAGCTGGGGAATGCTAGGTAATGTCCTGATCTAAGTCTTTGTAGGTAAACTTGATTAGCTCTATGGGGAAAGGGAGGGGGGACTTGTCATGTAATGTTGAGAGCTAGGTGTGTGTGTGTGTGTGTGTGTGTGTGTGTGTGTGTGTGTGTGTGTGTGTGTGTGTGTGTCATTGCAGTATCATTAAGTAACAAAATTGGATTAACAAAGACCCAACCCGGATTCAGAGGGCTTAATGACTTGCTAATGACACAGGTAATTAAATGTCAGGTGAGATCATGACACAGGGTGATTAAATGGCAGGTGAGATAGTGTTAAGGGGACAGCAAAAAATGTATACGATGCTGGTGACCTTCTGATATTCTTAGGAAATTTCTTAAGGTTTTTCCATTGCTGTAGGCTGGTGGGGTGAGAAGGGGGTGAGGGGTGAGGAGGAGAAGGAGAGAGGGAGGGGTGAGGGGGGAGAAGGGGAGAGGATGGGGTGAGGGAAGGGAAAAAATGACAGGTGAGAGAGGGGACAAGGATGGGGTGAGGCATGAGGAGGAGGAAGTGAGGAGTAATGGGGAGTGGGGAGCAATGAGGAAGGTGGGGGCGAGGGAGGAGCAGAGGATAGGGTGAAGGTGAGAATGATGGGAGTGGTGGTGGGTGTGTAGGGTGGAGGGGTGGTGGACAAGGGGGGTGAAAGTGAGGGGAAGTGAGGGTGAAAGATGAGGTGGGTGAGGGGAAAGGCTAGGTGTAGAACAAGGAGAAAATTTAAGAAGGAGAGAGGGAGGTTGTGAGGAGAAGCAAGTAGAAAAGGAAGGAAGGAAGGGGAAGGAAATGAAGGGAAAGGAAAGGGTAATAAAGGAAGGGAAGGAAGAAAGGAGAGAAAGGGAAGGATAGCATAGGAGGGAAGAAAGGAAAGGAAGCAGAGGAGAGATTGAGGAGTCAAGGTTGAGGTAAAGGAGGGCGATGATTTGACGTAAATTAAATCGTCACATCAAGATTGCATCGAACCGGTTACCTGTCAATACCTGGGTGCTACAGAGTTCACTGGCACGAGAGAGAGAGAGAGAGAGAGAGAGAGAGAGAGTAAACACTAATCACATAAGGTCATAGCATCAAACCGGTCAGCTGTCAATACCCGGCTACTACAGAGTTCACTGGCACGAGAGAGAGAGAGAGAGAGAGAGAGAGAGAGGGAGGGGGGGGGGATGAGGGAAAGATGGAGGAGTGAGGAAGAGAGGGGAAAAAAAATGGAGATGAAAAATGAGAGGAGGGGATGAAAGGATGAGGGGAATGATACATAGGGAGGTGAGAGAGAGAGAGAGAGAGAGAGAGAGAGAGAGAGAGAGAGGCAATAGGTGTGGGCGGCAGGGGAAAGGGGGGGGGAGGTCAAGGAAGGAGGAGGAGTAGGGGAAACGAGAGACGGGGAGAGCAAATGAAGGAGGAGGGGGACATGGAGGGAGGGGGGTGGTGAGGAAGGAGAAAAAGGGGGAGGGGGCGGGAGGAAGGAAACGAGGGATGTGAGGAGAAGGGAGGGGGAAGGAGCAAATAAGAGGGAGAGAAGGGAATGGGAGGGACGAAGGGAGGGGAGAGAGGAGGAAGGGGTGGAGGGTGAGGGAAACGAGGGAGGGGGAGAGAGAATGAGGGAGGGGGAGAGAGAATGAGGGAGGGGGAGGGGGGTCAGGAGGGGTGACTAATCAACTTTGGGTTTTCTTAGTACAGGTTCTGTGAATTTAGAGATATGTATTTTTTTTTTTTGGGGGGGGGGATCTGACCCACCTCTCTCTCTCTCTCTCTCTCTCTCTCTCTCTCTGTGGAGGTCATAGGCAGAGGGAAAAGACACACACAGGAAGACAGGCTGCTCTAGGCCTGACCAAGTTGCGTGCAGGAAGGACTACGGATACCGGTTTAGCTGAGGCAGTAAACAGGGGAGAAGTGGCTGGGTGTAGTTTGACGAATGCTGCGTGCCCGCCTTAATGAGGGAGGGATGCACGTAAAGTATAGGGGTAGTATGTACATGTTCTGAGATAAGCAGTGTTTCTCTCTCTCTCTCTCTCTCTCTCTCTCTCTCAAACCGGATCCACCCTATCACCGCTACCCGAAAGCAGGCCCCCCAGAAAATTCCCCCCCCTCCCAAAAAAAAAGGCCCCCCCTCCCCCCAAAAAAAAAAGGATGGCTCAGTGTAAGCTTAATATTCCTTGATAGAAAACGGGAAATTCGATATAAAAAGAATACGAAACTATTTTAAAATTTTCCGATGAAGCACATTCGTTATATTAAAAAAAAAAAAAAAAAAAAAAATCCATATGAAAAAATCGCCTAAAGGACAATGTAGTATCTCGAAAAACAAACAAGAGAAAGCTAATAATAAAAATACTACTACTACTACTACTACTACAACAGCAACTACTACTATTACTGCTACTACTACTACTACTACTACTACTAATAATAATAATAATAAAACACGTAAATAATATCAACCCATTTGGACTTTTTTTTCAAGTTTGCTGTTTCCTTACGATTTTATTAAGCTTCTGATGGCCTGTAGGAAGGAGGGAGGGGGATGAGACCTAAGCTTATACATACATACAAAATATACATAAAAATCACGGCATGTTTTCTCTCATGGAATAATTCACGTATTAGAGAGGGAGGTGTGAACTGGGGGGAGGGCAGCGAAATAGCAGGGGACGGGGCGACAGGGAGGCGATTTGTTTGTGGCCACCCCTTGCGGGATTCAGGGGCCTGGCTATAGATAGATAGATAGATAGGATTGACCATGGTATAGCTGGTGTTTTCTATTCACAGCAAGCTAAACCAAGTGATAAGAGAAGCTATAAGTTTTTCATAATAACTTGGCCTAGATATTCGATCCTTTGTTGCTTATTTGACATAACTCAGCAGAAGACAATGGTATGGCTGTACATTCTTCCCATAGCACTTCTTCATGACTAGCCTCATATTCTATCTCTAGTATTACAACTCAGCATTCAGAAAGGAGAGATGGTAATACTAGGCGAAGGTTACTGATTATGTTCCAATAGCTTCTGGAAACTGTTTGGAAAAATAAATGGCTTGATGTGCGTAATAAGATCTGTAACGGTGTGATGCCCCTCTTGGACATGACATTTTGGCCCGTATGCTCGTCGTTTAAGGAAACTCCCTAACGCTTCTTCCTTAGCTATTTATTTTGCATATTATATCTTACCGTCCTCATCTGTGTTACGTAAATCATTCTAGTTTAACCATAGGCCTAATCTTAATAACATGCAAAACGATATATATATACATATATATATATATATATATATATATATATATATATATATATATATATATACACACACACACACACACACACACACACACACAGTTTATGCGTCTTTAAAAAGGACACAGCGAACGAGCCAAATTCAAAATCCGTTGACCTCGAGATGCCTGGACACATGGTGGTGGTGGTGGTGGTGGTGGTGGTGAAATGAGTTGCACCAGCTGAAGGACCGGGCCCATTATTTTCTTTGTTATTCATCGTCCTTGAATTATAAAGTCAGGCGTCCATAACAGGATAAAAAGACTCTAATTACACGCCCTCCAAATGTCAACTTAAAGACAGAAAAGAATTCGTCGGCCTTGAAGTGTGACCTATTACTTAAGTCAGACCATTATTATTATTATTATTATTTTTTTTTGCCTCGGGGTCAAATTTTTGCAGATTCTTTGACGGTCCCCCCTTTTGATGCCCTTGGTACAATTGGGTATTTTGTTCAGGCAGACTCCAGACGATTTGTACAGCAGGGATCAATGGGAGAACTCCGGGGCTTAAAAACCATCTAGGGTGACTGTAGGGGGGGTTTTAGGAAAGCAGGTTTGATTCAGAGGAGAAAGTAAATCGTGGCAGTTGTAAGTTTTCAAGCCCCTAGAGTTCAATTATGTTTTTTCTCGCTCTCGCCACACACACACACACACACACACACACACACACACACACACACACACACACACACACACACACACACAAGAAGTTGATCCAGGTCCTCTCTCTCTTAACGCCACATCCTAGCGAATCCATCACTTTATATTCATTCTTATTTCCCGTTTGGCCCTTCCCACGGCGAGGTAGCGAGAAAGAGTGGTTCATGCTGTCATTCTCTCTCTCTCTCTCTCTCTCTCTCTCTCTCTCTCTCTCTCTCTCTCTCTCGCGTAAGTTGGAATTTACGCCTGTCCTTCGCTTCTTGTAACTCATTTCGTCAATCGCAATTTCCAAGGCATTCAGTACCTCTCCCCCCTCACACACACACACACACACACACACACACACACACACACACACACACACACACACACACACACACACACACTCACACACACACACACACACACACACACACACACATTCTTTTTAAACCAACCTAACCTTCGTAAATCATTATTTCCGATTCTCTCTCTCTCTCTCTCTCTCTCTCTCTCTCTCTCTCTCTCTCTCTCTCTCTCTCTCTCTCTCAGGACCATAAGGACCCGTGGCGTATAAGGTAGAGCCGCCTCACGGTCCCCTGAGTGGCATTACGTGAGCAATAAACCCTAACTACTTGTATGTCAACCTAGAGCGTCTAAACCCACTACACAGACCACCATCACTTGGCCATATGGTTACCACCCAGCGCCATAAATCGTACGCCAAGTTAAAGTGAACAGGGTATAGATGTGCTTTATTGTTCTTCTCGCTCGCTGTAACGATAACAAATACATGAACTTCGGTATACGGTAGTTTTTTATTTATTTATTTATTTATGTATTTTTTTTATTTATCATGGGAGAGGCTTTTGGAACTGCGAGGTTAGAGACGGTCTTCATTGATCTCCCTCGCTTCTTGACATCTTCTTGTAAGCGAATGAAATTGATTGGTGTGACCCGGAATAAAGAAATAGGTCATGGAATTGAAGGGGTTAAATAATAAACACGATAAAAAAAAAATAGTGTTAAAAGGGAGGCCAGAATTCGTCCTTGGTGTTGCATGCCGCTCAGGGGTGGGTGACCGGCCCTCGTTCCTTGTGGCATGACACGGTGACACGATCCAACACCCCCCCCCGACACCTCCAGGGGCATCAGTCGACACCTCAGACCTTCGCCCCCACTAGCGTTTAGGTGGGGAAAAAAATTGGGGAGGGGGGGGAGACTCACCTTGCATGCCTTCCTCCCCTCCCCTACCCTACAGCCCAGTTTTCCCCTACCCCCCTACTACACATTCACTTGTCTACCCCCACGCCTCCTCCTCCCGCCCCCTCCTCTCCCCTCAATTCCACTTTTCCTCCCCCACACTCACTTCCTCTTCCCCCCCTCCCCACTCTTTTCCTCTTTCCCCTCACCCACTTCCTCTTTCCCCACATCCACTTTTCCTTCTGCCACACCCTCTTCCCCATCACCCCCACACCCACTTTCTCTCTCCCCCTTCATTTCCCCTCCTGTCCCCTTCTAATCCCCCTTCCCTCCTCTCCCTTCTCCCCTTCTTGTCTCCTCTCCCTGTTCTCTCCCCATCCCCTCTCCTCCCTGTTCATCAGCTCCTCTCTCCCCTTCCTTAATTTCCCTTCTTCCCTCCTCCTCCCCTACCCCTTCATCCCCCCTCCTCCCCTTCCTCTCTCTTCCCCTCCTTCGCCACCCCTCCTCCTCCTCCTCCTCCAATCCCCTCCCTCCCTTCTCCCTCACCCCTCCTTCAGTTCTTCCCATCCCCTCCTCAATGTCCCCTCCTCTTCCTCCCTCTCCTTCCTCTCCCCCCCTCACCCCCTCAGCCCCCCCTCCCGTTACCTTGTTGCGTATCCAGGTAGTCCATATGTCGCTGGGAAGGGGGGAGGGAGTTGGGGGAGAAAGGGGGAGGAAAAAGGGGAGGGGGTTGGGGGAGGGGTGGGGAAGGGGGAGTTGCAGATCAGTGCCCCTCCCCACCCTCTGTTCACAGGTCTAATTATCTGGGGAGAGAGAGAGAGAGAGAGAGAGAGAAGGAGCATGCCTTAGATATTGCAACTGACAAAATAAGTTAACAAGAAACGAAGGACAAACGTGAATCCCATATTGAGAGAGAAAGAGAGAGAGTATGGCATCCCTCTTCTGTGTGTTTGTGTGTGTGTGTGTGTGTGTGTGTGTGTGTGTGTGTGTGTGTGTAGTCCCTTATTCCATACCAATCTGTCTCCTGGAATATACCCGTCACCCAGCCAGTCCTTTTCACTCTCGGTCAACCTCGTCTCCTTTCCATTGCAGTTCTCCGTTGTTGTAGTAGTAGTAGTAGTCGTAGTAGTAGAGGTAGTAGTAGTAGTAGTAGTAGAGGTAGTAGTAGTAGTAGAGGACTTGGATGTAACAGACTATGGAGGGCTATGTTCTAGGTGAAGCCTTGGACTCAGCAAAATACCGAGTCCGCCTTAGTGGTCCACGTGCAGTTGATGGGCGCTAAGAAGAGGCTAGTGAATCCGTCAACCCGGGGCATCGACTCAAGACTGACGGTGGTGGAGAACTGGATTTTGATGAGTGTGTGTGTGTGTGTGTGTGTGTGTGTGTGTGTGTGTGTGTGTTTCTGTATGTATGTATATATGCAAGTACGGATTAAGCAGCAGGTGTGCGTATGTTTATGTGTGTATGTACCGTAAGCATTTTTGTATGTATGTATGTGTGTACGCATGTATGTTTATGAGAGCATGTGTACCGACTTGAATATATGACCTACTGTACAGGTTCTCGTAAACAGGTTCCTCCTCGGTTGTCCAGATTCCACAACAAGTAATAAAAATAAATAACCTCACCAACAATGACAAGCACAAAAGCATTATATATCGTAGTCTTCGGGAATCACACCAATAGAATTACGTCCTTGAATGCGAGGCCTGGGAGGGTTACGATTGCGATGGAAGAGTTGAGAGGAAGGATGGGACTTGGTGTTGTGATGAGGAGGGATAGATTGGGATGGTTTGTGCTGTGGGACATGAGTGTATTGGTGTTGTGATGAGGAGAGGAGGGGTAGATGGAGATGGTTTGTGCTGTGGGACCTGAGTGTATTGGTGCTGTGATGAGGAGGGATAGATTGGGATGGTTTGTGCTGTGGGACCTGAGTGTATTGGTGCTGTGATGAGGAGGGATAGATTGGGATGGTTTGTGCTGTGGGACCTGAGTGTATTGGTGCTGTGATGAGGAGGGATAGATTGGGATGGTTTGTGCTGTGGGACCTGAGTGTATTGGTGTTGCGATGAGGAGGGGTAGATTGAGATGGTTTGTGCTGAGGGACCTGAGTGTATTGGTGATGTGATGAGGAGGGATAGATTGGGATGGTTTGTGCTGTGGGACTTGAGTGTCTTGGTGTTGTGATGAGGAGAGGTAGATTAAGATGGTTTGTTCTTGTTGAGAGGATGGAGGATGACAGTCGGGTGTGGTGGGTGAGAAGTGTGAACTTCGGGGGTAGGGTTGCGAGAGGCAGACCAAAAACAAAAAAAAGACCCGGGACAAGGATAAGGGACTGAACAGGGAGGCTGCCAGAGATCGAGGAGCGTGGAGAGCCGGCATTAGGTGTTCAAGGCCGACGGATGCAGGCATGTTGGAGCCAGGATAAAAGACACGATACGGTCCACGTGAAAGAAGCTACAGAAGGATGAAAATTTGGTCCAAGTTAAGGTGAAGGAACAGCGGGTTAAATCCTTCAGTTGGTGACATCTTTTGCTGGTTGATTCTTGCTGCCTCCAGACGATTTTACTCATCTTCGGCGTGATGTCCGGCAGTGGAGGGGTTAATGGAGGGTTAATGGAGCCTTTGTCTAACTCCAGCAGGTCCAAAAATCTCTCCCAGGGTGCATAAAATCGTCCATTGATACCGGTTTTGAGAGAGGGGGTTGTGTGTCACCTGGGAGTAGGGCAATGAAATGGCGGGGGACAGGGCGACATGGAGGCGATTTGTTTGTGGCCACCCCTTACGGGACTAAGGCGTCTGGCAATAGATAGATAGATAGGTACGAGTTATCCGGTGTAAGTCACGTCATCGGTACAACATTATAGATTAGTTGACGCGAAGGTAAAGAAAAAAAACGTAATTGAAATGGAATGTTTAAATTAGGTATAGAATTACAGGAGACCATTTACATCAGAGAAAGGATGATACAGAAACATCAAGTACAAGTTTTAATTCTTTGTCTGCTAGATACTCTCTGTGCTGAACAAAATCAAACGATATTTAGTGGTATAATTGTTCACAGCGGGGAGGAGATGAAAGAGCACCATCAAGCAGAAGCAGGAGGGCCATGAGAGAGCTTTAATACATTGCAAATTAATCCCTCTGGTGAACAGGATCAAACTGTAATGGTATAATTGTTCACAGCAGCCAAGAGATGAAACAGCACCATCAAGCAGAAACAAAAGAACTATTGGAGAGCTTTAAATCCTTGAAAAAAATAAAAATAACAAAGAAATCCCTCGGCTAAACGAAACTACACGAAATTTAGTGCTATAATTACGTCCAGAAAAGGGAAATGACGAATCAACACCACCTGCAACCCTACGCCTCCTCCGAACCATGACGGTGTACAGTCGCCGTCAAAATTTCCGTGTCCTCACCTGTTTATCTCCCCATCCGACGCTGATGACACTGGCCTATAGCTGAATAAAGTCCTCAGTGTCAGTTGCTACGGATTCATCACAGTTTTATTTATTTATTTTTTTAGTCTGGAGAAAAAATGGGAGAGGCATTTTCTTTTTCTTTTTCTTTTTTTTAGTCCATGAAGAGAAAAGCAGGAAAAGGTACAGGATTTTTGATGGCGACTGTACAGCGTCATCCTCCAGGCTTCCCCAAAAGCCTGTCACTCCACCTGCAGCCTGACGGTAAAAACAGGCTTACCTTCACATCCCCGGAGCTACCTTACCCTTGCGTGCGTGTCGGTATAAAAAAAAAATAATAATAATAATAATAATCGCCGACAGGAAAGCATGGTACATAACAGCCATTAAGTGACTATTTTTACGGGTGAGTCTGGTGTTCCATATATCAAATTTAAAGGTTTTCACAGTTATTTTAATTTACGGAAAAAAAGATAAATGCTATAAAAGAGTTAAGTTGTAATTCAAGGGGAAAAAAACTGCTAACTGCAGGTGGCCCTATTTAGCGTATTCATTAAGGCACTTGATCACACACACACACACACACACACACACACACACACACACACACACACACACACACACACACACACACACACACACACACACACACACACACACACACACACCGCTCGCTGGTGCAGTGGTAACGTTCTCGCTTGCCAACTGGTGGGCGGGAGTTCGCGCCTCGCTCAGGTTGCGAAAAGTTTCACTGACGAAGTGGGTGGTTACTGTCCCCCTTGAGCAAGGGGACGGGTGTGTGCGTGTGTGAAGGTCACAGCCTTGCCCTTAGATCGGACTATATGAGCTTTCAGCTCCCTTCCGGGAGGGTAAAAGCTGACGATCACGACCATCAAGTGATCCTGACCGACCCGGTGAATTACACACACACACACACACACACACACACACACTGATTGTACCCCAGTTAGTGGCCGTGATTGAGTTTTTCTTTTTAGAGGACGATGTAAAGACACTAAAGCCCCCAAGGCCCAGGATGCACTAGGTTAATGCCCCTGTAACCTCGGTGTAACCTTCACTACACCCACATCTCGGATCCACACTACATCCACACCCACGCCCCAAGCTCAGTCCCACACCCACACCTACACCCACACGTACGCTCACATCCACACCTTCACCCACACGTACACCCCCAAACTCAGCCCCACACCCACACTCCAAACTCAGCCCCACACCTAGTCCCACACACCACACACCAAACTCAGTCCCACACCCACACTGCAAACTCAGCCCAACACCCACACTCCAAACTCAGTCCCATACCCACACTTACACCCACACTCTCAGAGAGACTTTTCAAACTAATTGTGCTTGATGCAGCCTTCATTAACGAAAGCAGTGATAACGAAAGCTTGAATAACTTACAGAAGATAATGAGTTTGGAAGTGTGGTGGGGAAGTTCCTGAGTGCGGAAGGTGGCAAGGAAAAATTGTGAAAGATTGTGTAAGTGACGGATTCTCTCTCACCAGTCGGGCCGATGCTGCACTGTGTCTGTCTGCACGAAGAGGGGGACTCAGATTTACACCTGTATATATATTTCTTCTCATTCTTAATCATCTCCTTGAACACGACGCGCAACAGAGGGCCGGGCGCATGTCATATGAGGGTGGAGGCGGTTTCTGCATTTAGTTTGTACGTTGACAAGAAGATAACTAGAATTAATGTGGTATTCCCCCACCAAAGAATAAACAGCATTTGATATTAAGCAGAGTATTTTAAGTCCAAATGATCCAGATTTTTTTTTATGAATGGAGGACATGTGTAATCTGGTGTGTAGATTTTTTTCCCTTCCGTTTCTTCATCTTCTGCATAAAAAAAAAAGTCCCTCAGAGAAAAGAGAATTAGAATATGATAAAACGGGGTATAGAAGTATAAATGATTAGCTGCAACGAAGGTCTAGAGGAAGCATCGTGGACACAGATCGTGGTTAAATTAGATACAGAATTATAGATGATCAGAAGCAAGCAAGAGATAAAATACTGTTTGCAATCTGTGGACTGTTTAGGCACCGCTTTTTGTGGCTTCGTGCATCTCTTTCTGGACGACCTTGATCTTGTACAATAACTCTTACATTTTACTCTTACACCTTATTTTTTTTTTCCCAACGTGTCAAAACTAGGCCTTAAGGGAGACCAGCTATAAAAAATTCAAGATGTTTACATGATTATAATTTCTTCCTGTCATTTATAAGTACTTCGTTCCGGATAGCTTCTACATAGTTCAGATTTACTTCTCTAGAATGATGGCGTGCATAATTTTATCTCATTCTTATCACTGCCACATTAATAACCAAGAGTGACGCCTCATACAGAAGGAGTTGCAGCCCACACCTTCTCTTTCACCTCCATCCCCATTACAGCCTCTCCCCATAATCCCACCCTCACTGCTTCCTTCACATCATCCACATCCCTGCTCACACCCTCACCCTTACCCCTATCCCCACCCCTTCCTCCGTACAGCCACCCACACAGGCTCAACTCCACTGCATCCACATCATCAAATCAGTCGTCCACATCTCGTCATCCACATCCACACCCTTCCTCAGAGCCCCACCTCTTCTTCTGCAGTTTCAACTCCATAGCATCCACACCATCAGCCACACTTCTACATCCACATCTCACCCTCACTAACACACACTTATACACACTTGCACACCCCACCTTCACCCGAAACCCACACTCACCTTCACACCATCCACACCTCCACCCACACCCAACGCCACACCCTCACTACACCCCCCTTCCCTCACGACACCCACACTCCTTTATCCTCCCTGCGACCCCCCCCATCCCTTATTTTTTCTCACTACGCATTTATTTATTTTTTTTTACATAGTCTGAGAGGGGCCCTTCTGTCTGCCTACCTGTCTGTATCCTGATTATTGGTTTAGGATCCTCTCTCTCTCTCTCTCTCAGCCAGTTTACGTTAGATCAACCCCGTCATACCTTAGCAAATACAATGGATTAATCAAACTACCATATAATCCACAGTCTCACTCTGGGTGGCTCTAATTCTTCTAAGTGTTATTTTTTTTTATTTAGATTGCCTAAGTTTGATTTGGTTAGTCTAGGTTACGTTAGATTTGGTTAGATTAAGTTTGATTTGCTGTGGTTAGAGTAGATTACACTAAATTTGGTGTGATTTGGGTAGGATGGGTTAGGTTTGACGTGGTGTGGTTGGGTCAAGATGTTAGGTTTGGTCTGGTTATATTGGGCTTGGTAATTATTGTTATTATTATTATTATTATTATTATTATTAGTAGTAGTAGTAGTAACAGTAGTAGTTAGTTAGTTAGTCTTCTCTGGTTACGGTAGACACAGCTATAGGTTCAATTTAGCTTCACTAGAATGAGCTAAGTTAGGTTTTATTGGGCTAGACTAAGTTAGAATTGGTGTAGTTAGAGTGGACTTAGCTAGGTTAGGTGTGGATGGATGAGGCGGGGTTTAGAGAGGGTGTGGAGGCGAGGGAAGTAGTGTGGAGTAGTGGAGAGGGTGTGGAGGCGAGGGAGGTGGTCTGGAGTGGTGGACTGAGAGAGATACGGAAGGACAGAAACATGGCGTATGCGCGTACACACTCATCCATATACGCATCTACACACACACACACACACACACACACACACACACACACACACACACACACACACACACACACATACACACACCATGTAAGACCAGTTTCACGCACTAAGCAAGGGCGTCATAGCAAATATAGAAATAGTAAAAAAAAAATAATAATAATAAAATAAAATGAGAAAAAATATGATCAAGAAATAAAGGAAAAATTTAAGGTTAAGGAAGCTCCCTAACACCTCTTCCTAAGCGATTTATTTTGCTTATTACACCATACTCTCCTCTTCTGCGTAATATAAATCCCTCTAATATCGCCACACACTGCATAAATAACGCACAAATTTATATTAACCAGCAGTATCCAAAAACAAATCGCTAAGGAACAGGTGTTAGGGAGCCTTATCAAGCTCAGTACAATCGTCTGGTAAGGAAAATAAAAACAAATAAACGTAATAGAATCGTCTGAAAATCCACTGAACGAAATGAAAAGAAATGCGTGTCGTTATGTTAATCAGAAGCCAGATAGATTCGTGTGTGTGTGTGTGTGTGTGTGTGTGTGTGTGTGTGTGTGAGGCAGTATGCAGTAACCCTTTGGCTGTGTGGTGGTTTTCATTCACACACACACACACACACACACACACACACACACACACACACACACACACACACGTACATTCATACATACACACATACTGTGCATACATACACACACACATACATAAATACAGCTTCCGCGTTGTGTCGTGTCGCTCCAGCATGCTTCCATACTTCGGCCTTGGTCACCTAATTGCGGCTGTACACGCAGCTCGATCTCTGGCAGCCTCCCGATTCAGTCTCTTAAAAATGCATACATAAATACATGCACACATAAGAACACGCCATATCCATCCATCCATGCATACATACATACATACATACATACATACACACACAAATATTACACCCAAAAAAGCAGCGCACTCACACACACACACACACACACACACACACACACACACACACACACACACACACACACACACGCCAAATGACACTCCCGTATGCAATTCCCTTTACAAATAATAATAATAATAATAATAATAATAATAAAAACGACTGAAATGGCTCCGTCGTTTGCTGTGGAATATTTGGCTCGTAAAAGTCGTTAGGGCTCAAGTTGCGGCCATTCTATATTGGACTTTGACACTTAAGGACATCCGCTCATGTGTGACGCTTGGAGGGGGCTGTAGGTAGGCATGCAGTGTAAGTAGGTAGGTTAGTAGGTATGTAAGTAGGTAGGGACTGATACATACATACATATATACATTGTAGGTAGGTGTAGGTAGGTATTTACTGTAGGTAGAGATAAATAAAGAGATGAAGGTTTGTAAGTACGTAAGGAGGTAGGTACAGAGAGAGAGAGAGTTATATAAAGCCTCATCAGTATGGTCCGCTTGCTTTATAGGCTGTGCTGTTGCTGTTTATCACACACACACACACACACACACACACACACACACACACACACACACACACGAATACAAAGCAGAATGAGAGAAGTAATTTTTTTTT
>NC_137025.1:2962500-2972500 GCF_032717465.1 Coenobita brevimanus | reverse complement strand
ATATGCCCATTCCCTGCCTAATCCCGCATTCTTCCTTTCCCTATATGCCCAATCTCTGCCTAAACCCCTTCCTACAGATCCTCCCCAGAAAAGATAAAAATAAATAAAACGAATAAAAGACCGCCTTGAAGGAATAAAAGACCGCCTTGAAGAAATTAACGACCGCCTTGAAATAGCACTTCTTCGTGACTAGGATTTGCCCCCAGCCCGTTACACCATCCCTGACCTCTCCCGCCATAAACATTTTTGCGGTTAGTGATCCCTTAACACCCTTCCGTTTCCGATTTATTCTCGTTTTACTCTGACTTTGTGCTGGAGAGGGACGCCTTCACGTGGTGGCACTGATAGGAGTGGGTGGTTCCGCGTCCCGGTGATACAAACGTCCCTCAGTTCGTCCCTGTCCCCTAAAAGGATGATGGTGGACTGCAGGAGAAAGGTAACCAGCCTGAAGTCCACTGGGTTCACTTCAGATGAGACTGGGTTCGCAACTACTACTACTACTACTACTACTACTACTACTACTTTACTACTACTACCTTGCTATAACTGCTACTACTACTACTACAACTACTTTTAACATGGTCTAAAATTGCCGTCTCTCCATCGTGAATCCTGAGTTATAATAATGGACTAACACTGGAATACGATGCCAGTCACGAAGAAGTGCTGTGGAAAGGATGTAGAATCACAGCATACTCTTTCCCGCCAGTGAGCTATGTGAAATAAGCTACAAAAGGAGGAAAATCTGGGCCAAGTTAAGGTGAAAGTACTGCAGATGGAGCTTTTCGTCCTTTGGCAGCTTATTTCCCGAAGCTCAGTGGCAGAATAAGACACACCTAAAGCTCTACGTTCCTCCATAGCACTTCTTCGTGACTAGCACTCAAGAGGGAGAGATGGCGATTTTACGCCAAGTTAAAGTGAACGGAGTATTTTAAAGCGGAATTAGAGCCCATCCAGTCTCCTTGGTTACTATTAAAAGGGAATCACATTACCTTTCGGCAATTTCGAGTGTAAAAGGACTATTGATCATAACTACATATCACCAGCGAAGATATCCTTAACACGTGAAATAGGCGGTTTATTATTTTTATATTTTGGTCAGTTGCGGGTCTTGGAAAACTGGCCGTGAGTGGAATAAAAATAGTGGTAGACGAGAGAGAGAGAGAGAGAGAGAGAGAGAGAATACCCAGCCACAACCCCCACCTCATTGCTCCACCCACAGCCCCACCCGGGTAAAAAAAAATACGTACCCAGCCCTTCTGATCTACCCCAAGCCCAATCCACCCCACCCCCCCTCCTCCAGCGTCAAGCCCAACCCAGGTGAGTGTACGTGCGTCGGCTTTGGTGGTGGCGACCGTCATCCACTCACTTGATGTGGCGTTCGTTTCGGTGTCCTTGTTGACTGGGTGGAGAGATGCAAATGCGGCGTCCATCCGGTAGCCAGACCACCCCACACTTCCCCGCCGAACCGAGGCTGTGTGTATGGCTGTTGCTGGCACGTGGTTAATAGGTCTGCTCGTTTAGTACTGTATCAAATATCCGTACCCTTCTTTTGACCTTTCCCAAGCACAGGCGTTCCTCCCTCTAGGCGATGAATTACTGGGGTACGATACACACACACACACACACACACACACACACACACACACACACACACACACACACACACACACACACGCACGCGCGTTTTGGTATTGCTACAGCGATGCTCTAGCGACGTAGCTGATGTATGTAAGTTTGGACACACACACACACACACACACACACACACACACACACACACACACACACACACACACACACCTCACTGTCATCTACGGGTTCATACCTAGCCCACAGCAGAACAGAACCTCCTCGACTGAAGGAGTGATTCCCCTAGTACACCCTTCCCAAAGCTGGCCAGGTACGAATACGAGAGGTGGATGTGAATTTAGAGTTTTACAGTCAGAATCCTGTAATGGCTGTGTTTGTGTCAGGTTCTTTATAAATGCTTGTTTTTTCATGTATTTCCTTTGTTTTTCCTTCATTCATTGTCTTAAAAAAATAAAAAATAAAATGTTGGATGTTTGAGTGTGTTTGGGTCAACGATATGAACTGGCAAGGGATAGGGGGCTTAATCGAGGTCATGCTGCCTACGTCATCTTTAATTTTCCACCAGTCTTGCTGCCTCAGTGACCCCCGTGCAGTTGATAGGTGTTCTTTCTCTTCCTTCATCTGTAATTGCTTAGAAATATAAGGAAGCATCGAGTTCCATCTTTTGCGAGACTTTTTTCTTGCAACGTAGGTATAATAATAATAATAATAATAATAGTAGTAGTAGTAGTAGTAATAGTAGTAGTAGTAGTAGTAGTAATAGTAGTACCGGTAGTAGTATAATAATAGTAGTAGTAGTAGTAGTAGTAATAATAATAATAATAATAATAATAATAGTGTATGTGTCTGTCTGTCCGTGTACGTGTGTGTGTGTGTATGTGTCTGTCTGTCCGTGTACGTGTGTGTGTGTGTGTGTACGTATGTGTGCATCCGAATTTCATTGTACCCTAAGCAATTTTGAACCTTAACCAAAAAAAAAATAATAATAATAAATACCGATATACATAAAAAAAATGCCACGCCCACACCTGTTCTCCTTACCTGCCCAATACCTGGCCTGAGAAAGCAATTTCGGGTCCAGTCTGTCATTTATCACCTGTCCACTTATTCTCTCTCTCTCTCTCTGTCTGTCTGTCTGTCTGTCTCTCTCTCTCTCTCTCTCTCTCTTTCTCTCTCTCTCTCTCCTTCCCTTTATATTCTTAGATGCGCTTCAAGTTCAGCTTTACACACACACACACACACACACACACACACACACACACGCACATTGAAGAGGTCACACTACTACTCCATAAAGTGTTTCCTCCATCCTCCTCCTCCTCCTCCTCCACCTCCTCCTCCTCCTCTTTCTCCTCCCCTGTACCTATTAGCTCCTATGACCCACCCCAGCTGAATAAAATCGTCTGGTGTATGCTAGAAGGGAGGAGTAGAGTTATCCCGACATGTGAGGGGGTTGGAGAGTTTTTTTTTTAATCCATCCTCGTTAGAAATATATATCATCTTGAACTGCATAAAATCGTGTGGTAAATAAAGTAAATAAATAAATACAGGAAAAAAATATATGTGAGTGCTTCGGAATACTTCGATTAATGGTGTGTGTGTGTGTGTGTGTGTGTGTGTGTGTGTGTGTGTGTGTGTGTGTGTGTGTGTGTGTGTGTGTGTGCGGCGTTGTCAAAGTCGGCAAGTCTGCATGAAAGTAAAGAATCTCACCCGAATATCATTAGTGAGGGACAGATGGACAGAGCCGCTTCTAGACGTAACCAAAGGCGCATCCAGGCGAGCAAAAAAAAATCAATAAAATAAAATAAAACAAAAGAAATAAGAGGAAGAGAACAGTAAAAAAAATTAATAAGAAAATCGGGTTTGTGAAGAAACATGACCAAAACAAACAGAAAACGGGGGTTGTGGCGAGGGATGACGAAAGCAAAATACAAGTTGCCTCCCTAGACGTTGAAGCATAGATCCTGTTTCTCGGTTAGTTTTGCGACTCCTGGTGGTTATTTGAAGCCCATGGGAGACTTTTCTAGCTGGAGATGTTAGATTGTAGCTTCTTGGTGTTAGATTATAGCGTTTAATTCCTCGTATACTAGAAATAAATGAAAATCGTCTAGTGGAGATATTAAGAGAGAGAGAGGACTTATAAAGAAAATTCAGCACAGGAGAACGTATGCTTCCCCGTCGCCATAAACTCTGTGCTTGCCGTGGTCTTCATACCTGTGCGCGTCGTTAATGAGCCCGTAATGTCGAAACCCGGCCTACTGACGCAAGCAGGTGTGTAGCGCACCTGTTGGACGTAACTAACCCTCCCTTCGTCCACCCACACACCCCCAGTCCACCCACAACCCCTCCCCTAGTTCACCTACAACCCCCCCAGTCCACCCACAACCCCCTCAGTCTACCCACAACCCCCCCAGTCTACCCACAACCCCCCAGTCCACCCACAACCCCCCAGTCCACCCACAACCCCCCCAGTCCACCCACAACCCCCCCAAACCACCCACAACCCCCAGTCTACCTACAACCCCCCCAAACCACCCACAACCCCCAGTCTACCTACAACCCCCCCAATCCACCCACAACCCCCGTTCCTCTTGTTCAACCCCTTCAGCTCGGTGTCGTGTTTTACTGATTTATTCCTATTACGTCCGGACGATTTTATTCAGCTCTGGGGAAGCCTGTCGTGGTGAAGGGGTGCTGAGCTGTATAATATGGAGGTTTTTTTACTCATGGGTAGCGCCACCTAGTTCGTGTGTCCGCCGCCAGGGCAGCGCTGGTGTAGTGGCAGCCGTGTTTAAATACCCCGCCTGATGTCCGCGCCTTTTTGAAATCAGGCGATAAGTACGGAAATTATATGGTCCACATCCACTGCGCAGTTTACGGAGGCAAAAATGGGCGCAGGAATTCATCGAGGAAAGATGGCATTACATTTCAAAGGTAAGAAATATACCGTGTTGCTAATTCTTCTAGATTACTGATAAACACCACACTTGTTTACATTTGTGCAACGTACAGGATACACGCATCGCATGTAAAAATTACAAGGTGCAAAAAATAGGTGTTCAAAGACTGGAGAGAGAGAGAGAGAGAGAGAGAGAGAGAGAGAGAGAGAGAGAGAGAGCTTTAATACTGTTATAGAACTTAAGTGCTTTGATGTCAGATAGATTTATATAAATAGACGTACATGTAGATAGATAAATCCATAGAGATAGACAGGTACATACATAAAGATAGATAGATAGATACATATAGATAGATAGATAGGCATGGACAGATATAAAGACATGGATAGATAGCTATAGATAGATAGATAGATAGATAATACTTTTTCTGTATATAATATGCTTCTGCACTTTATGATGGCGAAATATACAATAGTTTCATATACAGTTGTGCTCTTTCCATCCACCTCAACCAGCAGTCATCCCACACTGCCACTGCGCAAAGCTCCATCGACCTCAGTTTTATCTTACCATAATTAAACAGACATTAGGTTAAGGAGGTCATAAAGAAAAGCGAAAAAGAAAAAGGGAATGTATGGCATCAACCTATGGCATCCTTTTATCCATACACTTGGCTAAATGTCCCCCCTGTATACTTCGCTGGTCTAGGCAGAAGAAATCGTAGATCTTATATGTTTTTGTATGATATATATGTATACACAAAAGCAACACTGAGGCAGAAAGCAAGTTAAAAATAATGTTAAGTATACATAGAAACAGCATTGAGTCAGAGAGCAATCTAAATAATGTTACAACTGCATTATACTGTGGTGGAGGCGAGGAGTGTGGGTGTTTCAATATGGCGTCCTAGCCTTTGGTTCCTTCTTCCTCGCATAAAAAAAAAAAAAAAAAAGACACGCCCGCTGCTGAGACAGACCCCCTATATTATAGAGATCAGTGGTCCATGCTCAGGTGGCTACAGAAATACCAGGTGGGTCCACGCACAGGTAAACCGGAACTATATGCAGGTAAATTGTTTGTTTACATCCGGCATTCTGTATTACAAAGAGCAACCAACAACGATAGATTCAATTTCACACGTTCCAAAAATTATCAACCAAATCTGAATGCTTTTCCCCAATTTTTTCCCCAATATTTCCCTCTTACTTTTTAATACCTTGGCCAAAAATTTCAATACAGGTGATCGCTAATTGCCAGGTAGTGTGAGTTCATTAACCTTGTCGATCTAATGGCTTTGGTAATTTTATCTGGGTGAATATCAGGTAAATTACTCTGAATGGGAGAAAATAATTATAAGCAAGGTAATGACCAGGTGGGATTTTTTTTTTTTTTTTTTTTAATTACTAGAGATGCGTGAGATTTACCTGTGCTGAATATAGTCCTTTGTGTGTGTGTGTGTGTGTGTGTGTGTGTGTGTGTGTGTGTGTGTGTGTGTGTGTGTGTGTGTGTTTGTCTGTCTGTCTGTCTGTGCGTTTGTTTGTTTCTTTCACGAGAGCGGTAATACTCGTAGATATCGAGCTAGTTCATTTTGCATTAGGTCGGGATAAGTCCAGGGAGTGTCAGAAAAATACCCCGCAATTTTTTTTTTTCCAGTGATCGCATGCGACGCAACGACGCGAAACTGTCAGTAATCCCAACACGTGAAAATATGCAAAGATCTTGGTCATTGTGGGCTCAGTACCGGTGTGGGAACGAATATAATGGTATTTGGAAAGATTTTGTGATTAGCGAGCCAGCACTACGGAGAAATATGGCAGGAGAGACACAAAGAGGGCAGAGGATTGTCAACCAACTTTTGCTCATGGCTGTACGTATAGGCTAGGCGTATATATCACTACGCATTAGCAGAGTACGCATTACGCAATACAGAATCCGGCTTTGTACTCCAGCGGGGGGCGTATGTATGGATGTTCTTAAGCTTGGTGTTTTGTATCCCATGGTGTGTGTGTGTGTGTGTGTGTGTGTGTGTGTGTGTGTGTGTGTGTGTGTGTGTGTGTGTGTGTGTGTGAAGCCTCAAAGTTACTCTTGTCGGAAAGTTAATGTAAATGTAAAATCGACAGCAGAAATCAGCATCACATATTCCTGTTTTAGGCTGTTAGTTTGCTACATGTAAGAGAGAGAGAGAGAGAGAGAGAGAGAGAGAGAGAGAGAGAGAGTACCTAGCCAGGAGGACAGTACCAAATGGCTGTCTGTGATTGGTGGTGAGACGGAGTGATTAATGGGGGGAATGGTTGACCTTGTGGGAAGAGAGAGAGAGAGAGAGAGATGACAGTATGGTACAGGAAGTAAAATGAGGACAGAGGAAGGAAAGAGAAGGAGGAAGGAAAGGAGGACAATGAGTGGAGAGAAACTGAGAGGGAGAGAGAAGGGAAGAGGTGGAGGAGAGGGGAGGGGATAAGTAGGAGGGAGGAGGAGGAGGGGGGATAGGGAGAGAGAAGGGAAGAGATGGAGAGGAGGGGAGGGGAGAAGTGGGAGGGAGGAGGAGGTGGGGGATAGGGAGAGAGGGAGGCTGAGGATGCGTAAGAGGAGGAAGGAGAGAAAGAGAAGAATGAAAAGCAGGAAAATAAAGGGGGGGGGAAGAAGGGAGGGAGTGAGGGAAGGGAGAGGGGAGGGAGGGAAAGTAGAGGGATAGAAGGAGAGGGAAGGAGAGAAGGAACAAAGGGAAGGGGGAGGGGAAGGAGGGCGTGAAATCTGTAGGCGAAAAGAGAAAGGAGGAAGTTACGTAAGCGAGGGAAAGGGAGGGAGGGAGGAAGGAAGGAAAGGGTGGAGAGGCAAGGAAGGAAAGGGAAGGCAGAGAGAGAAAGGGAGGGAGAAAAGAAGGGAAGGGAGGAAGGTAGGTAGGAGGAAGAAAAAGAAGCGAAGAGAAGAGAGTCGAGAAGAGAAGAAGGGGAAGGGAAGTAGAGTGAGAATGAGAAACAGGAGAGGTAGAATTAGAAGGAAGACAGGAAGAAAAAAGGAGAGGAAAGGGGAGGGGGGGGAGAAGGAGAGGGAGATAAAAAAGAGTAGTGGGAGAGGGAGGGGGAGGGGGATGGAGGAGTGGGAAGGGGAGATAAAAGAAGGAGCGAGAGGGATGGAAGAATGGCAAGGGGACGTAAGGGTGATTAGTATTGTCCGCCTCTTTTCCTCCCCTTCCTTTCTTCTCCCCCCTCCTCCCCATTCCCTCCCCTCCCCTCTTCTCCCTTCCCCCTCCCTCATTTCTCCTCCTCCTCTCCTCTTCTCTTCCCCTCTTCTTCTCCTCCCGTCTCCTCTCCTCCCATGCCTTTTCCATCATCATCGTTCCTTCGATTTTACACTTCTCTCGTCCTCTCTCCCCCCTACTCGTTTCTCTTCTCGTCTCCTCTCCCCTCCTCTCCTCTTCTCTCCTCTCCCTTCCTCTCCTCTCCTCTCCTCTCCCTTCCTCTCCTCTCCTCTCCCTTCCTCTCCTCTCCTCTCCCTTCCTCTCCTCTCCTCTCCCTTCCTCTCCTCTTCTCTCCTCTCCCTTCCTCTCCTCTTCTCTCCTCTCCCTTCCTCTCCTCTCCTCTCCTTAGCCGTATCTCAGACGTCCATCATTTTGTATTTTTGTTAGAGTGCTTTGAGTATCCTTAGTGAAGAGAAGGAGGGGAGGAAGAAATGGAGGAGAGGAGAGACGAAGGGAGAGAGGAGGGTGGGGAGGAAGGAGAGAGAGAAGAGGGGAGGGAGAAGAGAATGGTGTGGAGGGCAAGGGAAGGGGTAAAGGAGAGAAAGAAGAGGAAAAGGAGCAAGGAAGTGGATGAAGGCAAGAATGGAAGGAAGGAGGAAGAGGCAGGAAGGAGAGGAAGAAAGATGAGGAGAGAGAGAGAGAGAGAGAGAGAGAGAGAGGAGGAGGAGGAGGAGGAGGAGGAGGAGGAAGAGAGAGAGGAAGAGAAATGGAAGAAAGGAAGATGAAAGAAAAGGAAGAAGGGAGGGGAAGGGAAGGAAGAGAGACAGGAAGAGAGAGAGAGGAAAGGGTGATGGAAATAGGGTAAAGGAAGAGAGAGAAAGGGTGAAGAGAAAGGAGAGGGGAAGAGAAAGGGAGAAGAAAACTAAAGAAAAAGGGAGAGAATAAGAAGGAAGGAAGGGAGAAAGAGAAAAGAGAAAGAATGGTGGAGCCGTACGGTAATCATTGTGTGTTATTACTAAGTGCCTAAAGCTACCACACACACACACACACACACACACACACACACACACACACACACACACACACACACACACACACACACACACACACACACCACCTAACAATCATCCCCTCCACACACATCCAAGCCCCTTCCCCCACACACAACAAAAAACTCGACCCCCTACACACACACACACACACACACACACACACACACACACACACACACACACACACACACACACACACACACACACACACACACACGTTCACAGCATAGACACAACATCCCTTCCAAACACAGGCATCCTTCCCTCTGCACACACACACACACACACACACACACACACACACACACACACACACACACACACACACACACACACACACACACACACACACACACACACACACACACACACACCACCTAACAACCAGCCCCTCCACACACATCCAAGCCCCTTTCGCCACACACAACAAAGAACTCGACCCCCTACACACACACACACACACACACACACACACACACACACACACACACACACACACACGCTGGACTTCCCAGTTGCCCAAAGGGAGCTAAGACCCACCGACCATCTTAAAGGAGAAAGCAGTGTCTTGGAAGGAGGTACGGGTATCACAAAGCATCTTAAGTCTGCAATATCGTAAGTTAGAAAGTGACCAAAATATAACGTTATACTTATGCTATGGTGGATACGATACCATTCTGCCTTAAGATTGATTATAAGTAGTAGTAGTAGTAGTAGTAGTAATAATAATAATAATAATAATAATAATAATAATAATAATGTGACAAGCAAGGACTCTCTCTCTCTCTCTCTCTTTCTCTCTCTAACTTTCCCTCCATCCCTACCTCCACCAGATCATTTTCTCTCTTCACAAGCTTTCCTCTTACCACTCTCATTTTATCTTCACCTCTGTCTCTACTTTCCTCCACTCTCCACCTCTCTATCTCTCCGTCTCTCTCTTAATTCTCTCTACCTTCTACTCTCTCTCTCTCTCTCTCTCTCTCTCTCTCTCTCTCTCTCTCTCTCTCCTTTCTTCCTCTCAATTATCTTCCTCCATTTTATCAATCATATTTTTCATTTTCCCTCCACCCCCTCCCCTCTCCCTCCCCCCCCTCTCTCTCCCAGTCCCTCCTCCCCTCTTCCCTATCTTCCTCCTCCCTCCTTTCATCTTCCTCCTCCTCCTTCTCCTCCTCTCATCCTTCTTCCTCCTCCTCCTCTCATTCTCAGTTCCCCTTCTATCTTCATCTGTCTTCTTCCCCTTGTCCTCTCTGTCATATATATTTCAGTAACTCTCCTCC
>NC_137025.1:2930000-2957500 GCF_032717465.1 Coenobita brevimanus | reverse complement strand
GATTTATGTGTAGCAGTAAATCCCTCATGACCAAGGGATTTATGTATATATATGTGAAGCAAGGAGCGCAAAGTGAATCCTGTAGATGGGGATTTTTCTAACAGTTTCTAAATCCATGCAAGTTAGGAACCACACTAACATAGATTGATAGATAGACAGATAGATAGACATGGACAGATAGATGGACATGGACAGATAGATAGATACAGTAGATAGTCTTTCTGTATTTCATTTCAGACTATTGTTATTTAGCAGTCAGTCGCTCACGTTAAATCAACTCGACAAACTTAATGTACCGCCAAAGACTAACATTACGAAGAGCATCATGATTATATGGTATGAGAGGCGGAATTCTATCTATCAGTTTATCTATCTGTCTATCTATCTATCTATCTATCAATCTTTTTAGCCTGACACCTTAATCCTGTAAGGTGTGGCCACAGACGAATCGCCTCCGTGTCTCCGAGGCTGTCCCATCTTCAACCCCCCATCCCTCAGGGGCATCCTCGGTCTTCCCCTCCCCCTCGTCCTCTCCACCTTTCTCTCTCTCTCTCTCTCTCTCTCTCTCACACACACACACACACACACACACACACACACACACACACACACACACACACACACACACACACACACATACATACACACACACACACACACACACACACACACACACACACACACACACACACACACACACACACACACACACCAGATGAAGTTAATTAATTAGATATTTTTACAGGTATGATTTATCTAAGTTGAAAAATATTAGTCAAAATCCGATTAATAAAAAAAAAAATGGTAATAGCAGTAGTAGTAGCAGAAGGAAAGTAGTAGTAGTAGTAGTAGTAGTAGTAGTTGTTGAAGTAGCAGGAGAGTAGTGGTGGTGGTGGTGGTAGTAGTAGTAGTAGTAGTAGCAGAAGAGTAGTAGTAGTAGAAGTAGGAGAGTACTGGTGGTGGTGGTGGTGGTAGTAGTAGTAATAGTAGTAGTAGTAGTAGTAGTAATAATAATAATAATAATAATGATAATAACAATAATACAAATTTGATGCCCAGGTTTTGAAGGGGTTGAAAGGCTTCGTCAGTTTAAAAAAAAAATGAAAAAGGAATCCTCATAATCTGAAAATGATAATCCAGTGCGTCTGAAATAGTGGAAGGAGAATTTTATATATTTTTCGATAATTACCTGAGCCCCCCCAGAAAAAAAAGAAAAATAATAATAAAAATAGAACATGAAGCTAGAAAGACGAAAATGTCAGCTTACCGGCAAACTGTTATTACCAGCCAATTAGACGTGACCTAATGACCTAGACTAGCCCGTTAAGTGACATACGATACAGCTTAAACGTAAAAAAAAATACCTTCTCTACTAACACACAAATTCTGGATAAATAGGCTAAATGCACACTACACGGCTAATTACAGGTGTAAAACTGATGTACAGGTGTGACTAATTACGTGTACTTACGGTTTACAGGTGTACTTGCGAAGGAGAACCCGTACTCAACTCTCAGGTACACAGGTAGAAATAACGTACAGTAATACTAAAACCGAGAGCCCGGTTGCAACACACCCTCTCCCGATCGCGTCCGGCGGGTGACTGAGCTCCGGACTTCTCTCTCTCCTTCGGGTGTATTCCAGGTATACGGTTGCCAGTTTACGCGAATATTGGTCTACGCGGAATTTCCGGATGTCTGAGGTGACGTTGAGGATGATACGTGTCTTGGTCTTGTATCCCATGAGAAAAATAAATATCGGTGTCTTTTGAATTTTTAAAAGGTACCAAATTGATTTTTTGTTACGTTTATACAGTAGATAGATATAGGTAGAGGTATATAGATGAATAGGTAGATAGATAGATAGAGTGACAGGATGAATAGATATAGATATAGATAGATACATAGGTAGACAGATAGATAGATAGATAAGTGGTTTCTTGTTTATGGAGACGACAACCTACCTGTACTTTGTCGAAAATCCATGAGTTTTCACCTTTTTCAGATTGGTGTGTGTGTGTGGGTGTGGGTGTAAAGATGTGTGGGTGTGTTCGTGTAAAGGTGTGTGTGTGGGTGTGTTCGTGTAAAGGTGTGGGTGTGTGTGTGGGTGTGGGTGTGTGGTCGGGAGCGCAAGGAATGGAGGGTTAGGATAGGTCTGAACGTTTTTGAACAGGTTATACTCCCCCTCCTACCTTGCCTACCCAGTGGTCAGTCCCTTCACTCCAACGACGGTTATAGTACGTTCCGGTCGTTCTCTCTCTCTCTCTCTCTCAGCTGCGGGGGGGGGGAGGTTTTTGGAATTGAAGAGTTTAAAATGTAGTCTTTATTAATTGGAAAAAATATATATCTGCCAGGAACAATACCTTATCTTTCTCTCTCCCCTTTTTTCGTCACACCCTTAGAGAGAGAGAGAGAGAAAGAGAGAGGGAGAGAGAGCAGTACAGTATATTTACCTTACCCTTCTTTTTCTTCCTTCTTGATTTCTTCATTTCTCCTCCTCCTCCTCCTCCTCCAGTACCCCTTCAGTATGATGACCCCTTTCATTTGTATTCATTTATTTGTTTATTTTTGTAGTTAACTTATTTTATCCAACTGAACCAATTCACTACAAGGACGTAACTTTCTTTCTTTCTTTCTTTCTTTCTCCTGACGATTGACTTCTTCCCACGATTAGACGAGTTTTTCCTCTTTTCTTTTTTGTTTTGTTTTTTTCCTTCAACAAATGTCGTAATGAAGCGGTCTAGCAAGGCCTCTGTCTCAAGGCAGGAAAAACCACTTGCACCATCTTAGTAACCAGGTACACACACACTCTCTCTCTCTCTCTCTCTCTCTCTCTGCTCTCTCTCTCTCTCTCTCTCTCTCTCTGCTTGTGATGCCTGAATAGTTCTCAACATGATTTGGTTTTATCCTCTCTCTCTCTCTCTCTCTCTCTCTCTCTCTCTCTCTCTCTCTCTCTCTCTCTCACTGCTGGTCAGAAACATGGCAAATGCCCTTCAACGTAGCTAAATGTCAGGTACTGCAATGTGGCGAGAAAAACCAAAGGTACGATTACGAAATGAGGGGTCAGATCATTAGCAAGTCCTCATTAGTCAAGGATCTAGGAATACTAATGTCAGACGACCTAAAATGTTCAAATCAACGTATCTCTGCCGCCAATAAAGCCAGCAGGGCCCTAGGCTTCATCAAAAGACAGTAGACATATAAAAACAGAGATATTGTGATCCCCCTGTACAAAAGCGTAGTCAGGCCATACTTAGAGTCTGCAGTGCAATTTTGGGCGCCTCACCTGAGATACAGAAATACTCGAGGCGGTTCAGTGTAGCGCTTCCAAGTTAATCCCGTCCCTGAGGAATAAACCATACCTCGAGAGGCTCAGGGAATTAAACTTATTCTCTCAGGGGACAGCTGATTGAATGTTTTAAGATTCTGAAAGGCTTTAGTAATACTGATTCAGGCAAGCTGTTCACAGTAATTGCCGAGACTGGAACTCGAGGAAATGGTATGAAGTTGCAAGCAAGGAGGGCTAATCTTGATGCAGCCAAAAACTTCTTCACTTACTCTGTTGTGAGTGAATGGAATAAACCCCCTGGGAATGTGATTGAGAATAGTATCATAAATATATTTCAAAAGAGACTGGACATGTATCTCGACGCGATTGGTATCGTTTAGTTAGGATGGAGCAATTATTGCATATTCGAGTCTACATTCATCTATTTATTAAACACAATACACCTAAACTAGTAATTAACATAGACAGTATTTTAGGGCAAATTTATATAATAGACACATTCTGTTCATCTGTTTTATATATATATATATATATATATATATATATATATATATATATATATATATATATATATATATATATATATAAACAGTAAAAAAGTGCATGCATAGAGTAAGTATGTGGCTATATGCCTAAATTCTCCATTTCCATATTATTCTACTTTCTGCCGATCCTGTAAAATTCCTTCAGGTTTTTCATTCCTGCAACGTATTACTTCCTCTCTTGTTTCCTGTACGGCAAATGCCGGAGGGTCTGGAGGGTAGGGGAGAGAGCCTTCTGCTGTGCTGTTCATTTCTCCCTGTAATATTAGCACTGTATTAGTATTAAGGCCGGACCGCCTCGTAGGGACCGGGTCTCTCTCTCTCTCTCTCTCTCTCTCTCTCTCTCTCTCTCACACACACACACACACACACACACACACACACACACACACACGTCATCGTAGTGAAGGGTCCAAGTCATGCACTGGGCAGGGATATAACATGTAATAGTTATGGTGTTATAAATGCCATACTGTTTTCCACATGAGAGAGAGAGAGAGAGAGAGAGAAATTCATGTCAACACAATAGACTGAAATAGCGCCACACACACACACACACACACACACACACACACACACACACACACACACACACACCAATTGGAAATAAAATTGATTAGTGGTAGTAGAAATATCGCAGGAAAAACCACAATATCTTTTTTTTTTTTTTTTCGTAATCTTAGTAACAGACAGACTAAGTTGCTGGATGAAATGCGTTACCCCCCTGCCGTGCGATGCGGGGGTAAAAATAAAAATAAACAGAAAATAAAGGAAATAAAACGTAAATAAAGAGGAGCAAGTAATAATGTACATATAAACAAGATAGATAAACATGGATAGATAGACAGATAGATAGAAATATAGATAGATGGTTAAACAGATAGATAGAAATGTAGATAGATGGATGAACAGATAGATGGATAGATAGACAGATAGATAGATAGAAATGTAGATAGATAGATAGATGGATAGATAAACAGGTCGATAGATTGATAGGTAAATATATAGATAGATAAACATAAATAGATAATAAAGTAATAGATAACAGATAGATACATAGATAGATAAATGCGTAGATAGATAAACACAAATAGACACCCTTTCACTACGATGACACAAACATCCATATATTCTTATTCCACGACCGATTTCTTCAGCTTAAGAAAGACCTCGTAGTGAAAGGGTTAAGAAGGGCCGTATCAAACCCCTCCACATCCACCCCCCTCCCCCCAGCTGCAAAAAAATCGTCTGAAGGAAGCCAGAATAAGTCAAAACAGAAAACGGGTTAAGGGATAGCCTGATAAAAAAAAAAAATGATTTAATGATTTTGTTCGTTTTTATTTCTTTTTTTCCTTTTCTGTTTTCTTTTTCCTTATCTTTTTCTGCCCCTTATCTTTTTCTGCCCCTTATCTTTTTCTGTCCCTTATCTTTTTCTGCCCCTTATCTTTTTCTATTCCTTATCTTTTTCTGTCCCTTATCTTTTTCTGCCCCTTATCTTTTTCTGTCACTTATCTTTTTCTGTCACTTATCTTTTTCTGTCACTTATCTTTTTCTGTCACTTATCTTTTTCTGTCACTTATCTTTTTCTGTCACTTATCTTTTTCTGTCACTTATCTTTTTCTGTCACTTATCTTTTTCTGCCCCTTATCTTTTTCTGTCACTTATCTTTTTCTGTCACTTATCTTTTTCTGCCCCTTATCTTTTTCTGTCCCATATCTTTTTCTGCCCCTTATCTTTTTCTGTCCCATATCTTTTTCTGCCCCTTATCTTTTTCTTTTCCTTATCTTTTTCTTTTCCTTATCTTTTTCTTTCCCTTATCTTTTTCTTTTCCTTATCTTTTTCTTTTCCTTATCTTTTTCTTTTCCTTATCTTTTTCTTCTTTTCCTTATCTTTTTCTTTTCCTTATCTTTTCCGTATCGTTTTTTGTCCCTTATCCTTCTCTATCCCTTATATTTTTCCTTATCTTTTTCTGTTCCTTATCTTTTTGTTATCTTTTCCCTATCTTCATTTATTTATATTTTTCTTTTCCTTATCTTTTTCTGTGACTGAGGAAAATATTTTGATAATGTATTAGTATTTTCCCTTTCACTCTTCCTTTCAATCTCTCTCTCTCTCTCTCACACACACACACACACACACACACACACACACACACACACACACACAGGGACCAGTAAGGGACCAGTTTTACAATCCTCATCCAGCCAATCCCAGGACCGCTTTCACCTCCCTCCTCCCCCCTCCTCCCCCTCCTTTCCCCGAAGAGGATTACCTGGAATTTCCCTTGTGGGGGGTGGGGTGGGCGGAGGGAGGGGGCAGAGATGAGTGAAAGAAGTGGGGGCGGATGTAGGTCATAACAAGGTGAGAGATAGAGAGAGAGAGAGAGTGAGCGAGAGAGAGAGAGAGAGAGAGAGAGAGTGAGAGAGAGCATGTATAACCCACAAGCAGATTACAAAAGAAAGTCATAATTAACACTGTAAATAAATCCATTTCTCATTAGTGTTGCCATGACGACACTGACGCGGGGAGAGAGAGAGAGAGAGAGAGAGAGACCTACCTTTTGGAAGTGAAAGTGCATACGGTAGGACAGCACTGTACTAGATTCTTCTTTGCTCTCCCTCTCTCTCTCTCTCTCTCTCTCTCTCTCTCTCATTTCCTAAGACTGGGGTATCGCAAGTAGTAGTGTATTTATTTCTTGCACAAAACGCAGATTATATCCCCATTTTACTCTTGGATCGAACCTGCGATGTTAGCAATATAGCCACTCGGCCACACCCCCCTCTCCACACCACACCACACCACACCACGCCACACCACACCCACACTGTCCTTGCGTTATACCACACACCACACCACATCTACACCACACCACACCACACCTGTACAATGACACTTCTCAGATTATAGTCATTTTACAAGCTTGTCTACCACATTAACACACACACACACACACACACACACACACACACACACACACACACACACACACACACACACACACACACACACACACACACACACACACACACACACACACACACACACACGGACGCACTAAAATCTTGCCTGACAGCCTTGGAACAGAAAACTTTCCTACTTTTTCCTGGCACACGCGCACACACTAGGCAAGCATCCTTCCTTTTTGCTTATTGGGTCCTTGTCGCCAGCGGTATCTTTATTTTTGTTATATTTCTAAGTACAGTAGTAGTAGTAGCAGCAGGAGCAGTAGTAGTAGTAGTCGTAGTATTAGTAGTAGTAGCAATAGTAGTAGTAGTAGTAGCAATAGTGGTAGTAGTAGTGGCTGTTGTTTTTCGCCACTGTTGTTTGTTGGTAGGTTGAGGCGCCCACCATCCACTCACTGGATATAGTGCTGCTTTGTGGTGACTAGGCTGAGTAACAAGCCAAAAGGATCCTATAACCCAAGAAGCCACGTACTACGCTGGGTGGTAACCATATCACCAACAGAGGGACGCCTGGTGGTTTAGTAGGATTAGGTGAATGTGGCCTTGGTCGGGACATTCCAACAGGATGTGGCTCTTAAGCGTTGAAATCAAAGGGTTAAGTGGAGTTTGTTTCTCATATAATGCTACTCAGGGAAGAAGAACTGGTCACTCGCCTTAATAAGTTGCCTAGCCCCGGGGCCTTACGCTCCAGGTGGGGCAAAAAAAGGATACCGGTATGAGAGAGAGAGAGAGAGAGAGAGAGAGAGAGAGAGAGAGAATCCAGGATAACCTACACAAACATCCTTATACTAGTTGCCATAGGAGACTACGTGATAACTTTTCCTTAGCGATTTATTTAGCATAGTATAGGCTAAATCTTCATATTTTCTCATATGCCATTTTTTGCACATTTTATTTATTTATTTATTTATTATTTTATCAATCTTTCAACCACACGACTTATAAAAAATTCGGGAACATTTTTCTTTGATAGAGGAAGTTGATGGAGATATTTCCCTATCTCCATTACGAGACGATTTTTCTATCTATCTATATGTACCTGTCTGTCTATCTATCTGTATCTACCTGTCTGTCTCTCAGTCTATCTATCTATCTATCTATCTCTCTATATCTATATGTTCCTATCTGTCTATCTATCTGTGCTCCGAACTGTCTATCTATCTATATGTACCGATCTGTCTATGTATCTATATGCACCTATCTGTCTACCTGTCTATCTCTATGTACCTTTCTGTCTATCTATCTATCTATCTATATGTACCTATCTATCTATCCATCTATCTATTGCCAGACGCCCTAATGAGTGGCTACAAACAAATCGCTCCACATCACGCTCACCCCCCCCCTTATATACCTCCCACCCCTTCATCTCATCCTCGGTCTTCCCCTCCTCTCCCCCTCCACCTCACTTACATAATAATCTGGAATAAGCGAGAATAAAATGCAAGGTCCTCGATCTGAAGGGGTTAATTTAGACCTACTCTGCTTCCCATCCTCCCTATCATGATTCATCTCCGCTACCCCCGCATCCACTCCCCCCCCCGCCACTCCAAATCCACCCCCCTCATGTCCACCCCAACTCTATGCTTTCGTCTATACTCTGTTCACTTTAACTTGGCATACAATTGGCATCTCTCCATCTTTACTACCCAGCTATGACGAGATTAACAGATGCTAGTCACGAGGAAGTGCCGTCGAAAGGATGCTAAGCTATATTCTCTCTCTCTCTCTCTCTCTCTCTCTCTCTCTCTTTAAACACCTGTCTATAGCCTCGTTAGGGTCGCACCTCCCATACTAGTCGCTGTTTAACTCTACGGCTTTTCCCGCCTTATTTCATCGATTATACACTTACTCTCCAGCCCCATATAATTAAGTACTTTGTTATATGGGCAGGATTATAGACGCAGCCAGCCATCCCTCGCATAATGGACTGAGATACTGAATGGGAAGCCGTATAGAAATGGTCAGAAACTCCAGCATTTTATTTTAATTTTTTCCGCACATTTTATTTCTGACATTAACGCGTGTCTTGAATTGAATATGCGTGTTTCTGATGTATATATATATATTTTTAACAGAGCCGTCGCCAACCCCCCGCTACCGTAACCCACTTTGCTTTCAGGGCGCGTGGGGAATACGTGGGTTGGTGCATCATTACCACCCAGCGTAGTATATATTTTCCTGGATTACAGATTTTTATTATTATTATTATTATTATAATTATTATTATTATTATTATTATTACTCAGTGTGGAGTTATTTGAGGGTTGTCCTGTATTACGAAAGTGGATGATGGGTGCCCTGGCTCTGACGTACGGAAGTGAAGCTTGGACTCTGATGGAAGGACACAGGTCAAGAGTGTGAGGAGTGGAATGAGGCGTGTGAGAGGGGGATGTGGAATTACGCAGACAGACAGACAAATGCGGAAACCAGGGAGCGTGGCGGTGTTAGTGGAAATACTAGAAAGTGTTAGGGGAAGCACCTTGAGATGGTTTGTCCCTGTGGAGAGAGTGGAGAGTGAGAGACTGACTAGGAGAGTGTGTGTGGGTGAGGTGGAGAGGGAGGAAGGGACGGTGATGAAGTAGGGTACAGTGTGTGATGTGTGGCAGTGTGTGGTGTGGTAGTGTGTATTGTGCCTATGTGGTGTGGTGGTGTGAGGAGTGTAACGTATGGTATTGTGTGGTGTGGTAGTGTATATTGTGGCTATGTGAGATGTGGTGTGGTAGTGTGAGAAGTGTGGCGTAGTGTGGTGTGGTAGTGTGTAGTGTGGCAGTGTGATGTACGATGTGGTGGTGTAAGGTGTAGTAGTACCGGTATGTAGGGTGCGTGCAGGGTGTGGCAGTACGCGGCCTTTCTGCGGTGCTTGGGTCTTTCTGAGCGGCGTGTTAAGTGTGTACTTGTCTTTACTGCGCAATAACTTTATCAATTCCTGGTAGACTGCTGGAAAGTTCTTGCTCTCTCTCTCACACACACACACACACACACACACACACACACACACACACACACGCACGAGCGCTAAACAGAAGCCATTTACACCTGTAGTTATGTGTTAACTATTTATTACCTTTCCTCGTACCTGAATGAGTTAGCGAGGACACAGGTAACTCTCTCTCTCTCTCTCTCACTCACTCACTCTCTCTCTCTCTCTCTCTTCGGTTTATCTAGCTAACGTGTGCAAATTTTGTTACGATTACCCTTACTCCCCCCCCCCCCAGATTTTTGAAGATCTTGTTATGCCCCTGCTTCATATTGCTGTCATAATAATAATAATAATTATTATTATAATAATAATAATAATAATAATGGTAATGATAATGACAGTAACAGTGGTCTGCAAAATTAAAGTAATTAAATATTGTTGTAATTCTGAATATTTCTTTTTTATTGCCCTTTTTAACACAGTAAAAAAATACATTTAAAATGTTTCCATCACATCACATTTTATTACAAAAAATAATAATAGCAAATCTTAAAATATCAGTCTGTCTAAACAATATTGTTCACAGTTGTTTGGAAATGAAAATATTTAGGCAGTGTAATTTTTTTGACATACTGTATATTTGCAACTTCTCAGTATTTTTGCTCAAGTACATCGTTTGGTGGCCAGTCGTTTGTACACTTTTTCTGGCTCGTCCCTATGAATCACTCAGTAGTCGTCCGCCATCCAGCTGACATGCCAACAACGTCCCTGGTACTTTCCCTACACATCCTTGATATCCTGATGGAATTTTTCACCCTGTCCTTCACTCACCGCCCCAAGATTTTCGGGGAAAAATTCTAGATGCTAATCCAAAACGTGAACTTTGAGACTCCTTAAACTTGACCTACAAATTTCTCACAGTTTCTTTGTAATTTGGATCCTTACTGTTACCTAAAAACTAAGAAATTAATTCCTTGAATGATACCCAGGCCTCTCGTTCCAGGTCGTTCATCGCACCATCAGATTCTGCATCAGAAATCAGATTTATAATATCAGGTCCAGTAAATACACCCTCTTTCAATTGAGCTTCAGACAGACCAGGAAACTTTTGGCACAGGTACATAAAACAGGCTTCACATTTTGATAGACTTTGACAGACTGCTTCATTAATCCAAGCTTAATATGAATTGATGGGAGCAGCACTATCTGGATTCACCAAGCTGGGTCTGATGATGTTTTTGGCGCCAAGCTGTAGATTTTTTTCTGTTCGGCCATTCCTTCTGAACCCAGTGTAAATCCTTGGCTCTGCTGTCCCACCCACAGAGAAAACAAGGGAATTATGTCTACCCAGAGCCAGACCCAGTAAGATGCACAGAAGTATTACGTCGCCACCAACAGTGTTCATTGTAGTTGATTTTCTCGAGAAGTTTTGCCAAATTCTGGTACGCGTCTTTTAAATGCACGGAATGAGCAACAATACTGATGCATATTTACTACCATTATGAAGAAGTACACCTTTCAGACGTCTTTTACATCAGCGTATAAATAGTCTCCATTCTTCTGCATTATAATCTCTGCCAAGTTTCCGCACCAGGCCACTTACGTCAGAGCAATAAACCAGGGATCAGTGCAATAAACCACTATTTTCAATAAATATCGCTGTGAAAAAAAGAAACGCTGCACTGAAAGCAATAGAAGGGCACTAATCAACTGAGTCCCAGTGAGATATGTTTGCACTCATCCCTCTGTTGTGTTCCAGCTGTATTCTGTCTTATTATCAAATGAAATAACTGTTTCGTTTTAAACACGGATTTCGGTATCAGAAAATACTAAATTCACAGATATCATTGTAATAAGATATCCATATTTCAATTATTATATTGTGGGAAATCATTAAAAAAAAAAATCTAATTGAAAAAAGGGTGTTTTGTGAATGAATGTTACGTGATGGAGAAAAATTGTTTTCATTTTTTATAAAAATATATAAAAATCATATAAAATAATCATAACAATTTTTTTTTCAGTGTATATCTGTGTAATAATATAACAATAATAATAATAATAATAATAGTAATAATGATAATAATAATTCGCGTAACTCCTTCCATACTTCTTTATTCCTCCTCAAACGACAGAGGGTATCCCTCCTCCTCGTGGTCTTTTGTCGTGTGCTTCATATTGCCATCACACACACACACACACACACACACACACACACACACACACACACACACACACACACACACAGCCTGAATCTAGCACAACGGTATAGGACGCGTTGCCGAAAATGATACTGTCTTGCTTTGCCGGATCGATAACTGGCGTATATATAATTAAAGCACCGGGACTAACTACTTAACCACCACAAAGACAACAACGTGGCCTCTCAACAGATACACTTATGAACTACAATTCTCTTCACCCTTTGCCCCTAACCCCTTGATGGAGACATATCACAGTCAGGGTCACACATACAATAAAGCTTCTGTAGCCCAGTTTTCGGGGGACAGGCCAGAGCTTTGGTGGATCACATTAGCAACCTTTTCATTACCATGGCCCACTTTCTGTTTGATTGAAGGTGCGCATTTAGCCATTGGTGGAAGTTTCGGACTGAAGTGGTTACATGTAGCCCTCATAATTCCATCTCCCAACTCACGGTACTTTCTATGCTGAATAACATCATCTGGAGTTAGCAAGAATAAAACAACATAATATGTCATCAGATTGAAGCGGTTGATGATATTTTGTTCGATGGCTCATGACGACTTGGAGAGGGATGCAGAGGGGCGATGGGTGTAAAGTGCCAGCAGTGCCCACAGTCCAAAAGTGGCACCAGTGACTATAGGTAGCAGTGACCCTCGTTCTGGTGGCACCACTCGGGCTGGATGCGGTCTGCGTTGATGCCTCGTGACACCAGCCGCTGTCTGTGGTGCACAAACCTGGGCTCAGCGTCGTACCATCCCGTAGTGGGGTTGCTCCACAGACGCTCACCCAATGCGGCACTACGAGGCCACAGCTGAGGACGAGAACAAATGAGTTAGAAGTCTGCATAGCTGTCATCATCATCATCATCATCCCAGCCCTACATCGCTTACGAAATGAGGTATGTTCCCTTCACACCCCTCCAATCTAACCCTCACCCACACACACCTCGCCTCACCCACCTTAGCATCCAGGGAAGCATCGTCGGTCTGCTCGCTCCACATGGCAACCTCACCGCCTAGGATGGACTGCGTCTGGGGGTTTCCGGTGAGCTGGGTGGCGATCTCGTGCGGGCTGTTGTCGTAGATCAGCTGCCAGCCCTTGTACGGCGAGCACCAGTTGTTTCCCTCGCCTACCCACGCACCGAAACCGCAGTCCAGGTACCAGGCGTCGTGGTTGCTGAAGATGACCCTGTATCCTTGTTCCAGCAGCTGCTTGATGACCGGGTCCTGCTTCGTGGTCCAGATCTGTATGACGTACTTGTTCGGGTCCAGGTAGCGCTCATTCCTGCCCTGTTCGGTCAAGTGGGAGGTCCATATGAGGCCTAGGGGTTCGGGCCGGGCTTTTGCTAGAGTTGCGTTGGCTAGGAGTTGCCTGGCCTTCTCCTGGAACACCCCCCACTGCTCGTAATAGCTGTTCTCCGTCAGGCCGAAGTTGTTGTTCATCATCCACTGAACGATCTCGTCCGTCGTGTTCCAGCAGTTGAGGTTCACCTGCAGGATTGAACACGCTTACTAGGGGATCTCAATAGCAACAAGGAGAACTGTCCCCATGCACCTCTGTTATCGTCATCATCATCATCATCATCATCATCTTGCAATGTATGTTAGTACTAGTTTTTATTATTATTATTATTATTATTATTATTATTAATTATTATTATTATTATTATTAATTATTATTATTATTATTATTAATTATTATTATTATTATTATCATTAATCATCATCGTCATCGTCTTGCAGTGTATGCTAGTACTAGTTTTTATTATTATTATTATTATTATTATTATTAATGTCTAGTACTCTTTAATATGTTTTTATGTTAAGAGCAGATGGTAGTGTTTTTCTCAGCTTCTCAAACATTAAAACTTGCTCTCACAGCCTCTTTTTTACGATATACATACCACCTTATCTTGAATACTGTAACTACACAATTTTTAACATAATATACTTGTTCTATGACGTATTTCTCCAACATGGTATTATGGTACTGATCACAGGTATGCCACTGATCATGCCACACGCCCCATAGGAGAGAGATCTTGGGTAAATAGCTACCTGATAAACACGGGGCTACCGAGATGATGCTAGAAACAGAAAAAAAGCCGAAAACATTCAGAGAGTGCATACCTCCAACGGCAGTATATGATTTCTAAACCAACCTCTTTCCTGCGTTGTTGGTGGAGGTAATTTAGTCTCTCGTCTTAGTGTGTCTAGTTAAACACACACACACACACACACACACACACACACACACACACACAAAGGCATTCCTTCGCCGACGCCAATCAGAATTATTTTTTACTCCAGCCTTCAGATTCGGATCCACCTCAAAATGTAATCAACTATTCCTTGACTAATTGCCCACCTGTCCACCAAATATCACTGAAATCTGATAACAACTTTGTGAGGTATCTTGTCCATCTTTTGTGTGTGTGTGTGTGTGTGTGTGTGTGTGTGTGTGTGTGTGTGTGTGTGTGTGTCCGACTCTGGGCATAGGCTTCACAGCCTGCTTTCAAGGCCCAGCAGTCCTCCTACATACCATTCACCTCTACATGTCACCACTTCGGCGCTAACACCCACCGTTCATATTGAATACATGCTAGGGCTGTCTCATACAGGACTGGTGTATTGGTATTAGCGGGGGTATTTTTACGACATGTCGGCGGGTCTTCTGGTAGATCAGTAAAGCCTGATTTAATGAAATTCAAATCCTTAAACTGTTATCTATAAACATACAGACTGGGGTGAACACATAACCCTCCCCAGTTTCGTTGGTGGGGGTAGCAAGTGGTGGCTTCTCCCTGCATAATAAAATCGTCTACAGTCAGTGAGAAGGAACAAAGTGGAACGATGGAAACTGGATAAATCTGGCACTTTATAAAACTTAAATTGTCTAAAAGTGGGTTCTGTTAAGTTGAGGTTGCATGAAATTCGACGAGTCTTTGTAGTGAGGCGCGAATGGCTTCCTGTGGATACTGTTCAAAATTTTCCACCAGCTCGATTACACCTGGCCATCAACTTAGGTAAACGTAGGCAACGCTACACCGTTGCAACCCTCCATCTGACCAAGCACATAACCCCACCTCCCTGCACACCTAACCAAGTGGATGACGGTCCACACCCCTTTCCCCCCCCCTCTCCCGTGTAACACAGAGATATTAAAACGTAATAAAATCAGTGATATGGAATAGAGAAGTGTGATAGGAGTAAAAAACCACCACCATCATCACTACCACCACCACTACCACCACAGCCATCAATATCACCACCACCACCACCACCATCACTATCCACCCCCTCGGGGGACCAGGGCCCCCCCGGATGACCAAGCGGGATTTTTAAATCCCCAAGGGTATATACACGTACTAAACCCTGAGTGATGTGCTTCAAAGTGAGTATACAGCATGTACTGTATATACGTACTGTACTAATCCATCTACGGGTTAAGATTACTTGGCCAGGGCGCATTGAAATCTCAGAGGAAAAAAATAATGCATTTTCATTATTTAAAAAAAAATACCAAAGACAGAATTCTACCTATCAAAGGGCACCAGTTCATTATAAGACACATAGCTGTGTGAAATTTCATGACTCTGTATTTAATACCGGTACTCTTTGAGATCTGTCCTGGAAACGAAATCTCTACGCCGGGGGGGCCCCCCCCCCCAAAAAAAAAAAAAAAAAAAAAAGGGGGGGGGGGGATCATGGATATGAGAGGTGAAAAGAAACAAGGTGACAGATCTTTCCCAGGTGAAGATATGCAAACTGTAGCTCCTGAACCCCTCACCTCATCGCCGCCGTAGTGGTAGATGTCCATGGGGTTGAATATGTCCACGAGTTCCCTGTAGATCTGGCCAAGGACGTTGTACACGTGTGGGTTGGCCAGGTTGAACTGTCCACACGGGGGTTCCACGCAAAACTCCTGCCACGGCTCCTGTGAAAGTGTTGAAGATTAGAAGTGGTGGAGAGTAGGAGTGTGTGTGTGTGTGTGTGTGTGTGTGTGTGTGTGTGTGTAGTGGGGACTGGGTTTGTAGAGTAGGATTGTACTAGTGGATGAGATTGGGACTAAAAGTGGTGTGGTTAGGAGGGCAAAAATGGTGGAGGCTGGGAGTGTTAGTGGCGGGGGTTGGTAGTGCAGTGGTGGTGGAGATTGGAACTAAAAGTAGTGGAGGTTAGAGGTACAAAAGTGGTGGAGATTGGGACTGAATTAGTGATGAAGACCGAATTAGTGATGGACGTTAGGACTGTACTAGTGAAAAAGAGTAGCATCAGCCTCTAGTCCACCGGGTTCTTGTCATGATGAGCCGCTACTACTCCCACTTACCCTAGAAATTAAATCAGCTAACCTCTTCAATATGATTATGTCTTTTTTATCTATATATTGGACTATTTCGAGACACGCAGCATAGGGGAGACTTTTCAAAATTGGGATGTCAGATGCAGCCTTCATTTTCCCCCTTTTAATAGAGAGAGAGAGAGAGAGAGAGAGAGAGATCCTTGTACTGAAGGGGTTAAGAACGCTAATTTCTAAAGCTGAATAAAATATTAAGGAAGTAGAGTTCACGAATTTGAACCAGCTGATTTTTTTCCCCTTTCAGCTAATTTTGCATAGCTCAGTGACAAAAAAAAAAAAAAAAAAAAAAAAAAAAAAAAAAATAGTGCTATGGCTCAACATCCTTTCCACGGCACTTCTTCGTGACTAAATCAGATTATGTTGTTAAGCTCTTTATTTCAGTTCGGTGATCAGAATGGAAAGATGGCAATTTTACTCGTAGTTAAAGTGAACAGAGCATAGTGAGAATAAACTAAAAAAGAGGCGTCACCCAGTTGAAGCTTTACTGTGATTGGTCTCTTCTGTTTATCATCCTATCCTTTGTGTCTTATCAGGAGTGTAAGGGCCCGCAGCTAGGCTAAATACTCCAGACATGTTTGGTGAGTGGCAAGCCCCTGAGTAGCACATTGTGAACCGTAAACAAAAACCTTCCCTTGAATGTAAACGTTTAGGCGTTATATCTGGCTGGTGCACATTAACCCACTACACCACAAGATCACCCAGTATAACATATGGTTTCCTGTGCTACAACTACCCATTTGGTGTGTCGCTTGATGTAGGGTCACATGAATATGGTGCTACATCAAGTGAGTAAGTGATGCACGCCCGTACCTTCCACCAGAGACATATAAGCAGAACAGAAACACGTGGAAGTAAGAAGAAAAATGAAAGTTACCAAATTAACCCCCTGAATTCAAGTGACGTCCCATTCAGTTTATTCTTCTTGCCAGCAGACGATTTTATTCAACTTCGGGAAGGTCTTCTCGTATTGAAAAGGGTCTCTGTAAGGCTGTATCCAACCCTCAGATTTCAAAACGCCTAACCTTAGCTGAATAAAGCTTCGTCAAGAGATGGTAAGTAGAAAATGAAAAGAGGACGTCCCTGAACTCCAAAGGGTTAACCACTACTGACCTGATTCGCACACACAGTCAGGTTACCCAGACCCTCTTTAGGCCCCCACTGGAACCCGTTGCCTACATGGGCGGGGGCGTCAATCTCCGGCATGAGGCGAACCCCGCGGACCCGGGCATATTTCTGCAGGTGGCGTAGGGTCTCGGGGGTGTAGAACTTTCGGGAGTCGTAGGCCCCATAGTAGGCCAAGTTGGGGAGGCTTGGCAAGTAGAGAGGGAAGGAGTGGGAGTCCGTGAGGTGGAGGTGGAGTGTGTTTAGCTTACTGGCTGCCATGGCGTCCAGAGTGCGTTCAATGGTCTCCACGCTCATGAAGTTGCGCGCCGTGTCCAAGAGCAGTCCCCGGTACCTGAAGGCCGGGACATCTTTGATCTTGGCACTGGTTACGATCATCAGGCTGCCCTCGGATTCGTGGTACTCTACTAGCTGGCTCAGGGTCTCAAGGGCGTGGCGTGCCCCAAAGAAATTGTCTGCAATGATGATGGCCAAGGTAACCCCTTCCTTTGTGGACACCGACAACTCGTAGCTCTCATCTGTGTTCAGGTTTAGGTCCCTTTCCCCACCCGAGACAGTCACATCCACCTGGAGTGTGTGGGTCACCGTGTGTGGGTTATACGAGTCCTGCCACAGCGTAGCCTTGTCCCTGGTGCCGTAGTCCGGGTGGTACCGCTGAAGATTATCCTGGAATATCACCAAAGCCTCGTCTACCATGGCGCAAGTTTCTTTCATCGCCCCACATGTCACAATGGGAGACACTTTGTCGGGCAGGAATGTTGCTACTGTCTTCCCCAGCATGACCTCCCTCGGTCGTGGCCACAACATCCCGTACGGGCCACAGGTGAGCTTGCAGGTGTTTAGCGTCACCAGGTTCTCCATCCCACCTGCATCCTTCTTCACGCTGCGGCCATTTTCACACGTCCAGCCCCACGGTGACGGCAGCCTGAGAACAAGGGGATCTATTACACTCCTTTCACCTTAACTTGGCCCAGATTTTTCGTCCTTTGGCAGCTTATTTTCCATAGCTCCGTAGCAGACTAAGAAAAAACAACGGCTCTACATCCATTCCCTGGCACTTCTTCGTGACTAGCATGATATTCTAAACAGAACAACGGCTTTACATTCATTCCCTAGCACTTCTTCGTGGCTAGCATCATAGTCTATTGTTACAGCTGAAAAATCACGATGGAAAGATGGCAGTTTCAGACTAAGTTAGAATACAAAGAGTAAAATCCATCCATCTGTTGATCAATGTCTGTCCATCCATCCACTCATCTATGTATTTATATAAAGTCCTCATCCACCCATCTGCTTACATATCAACCTATATTTGATCATACAACCAATCTATATATCCTTCAATCTGTATGTTATCTTAGCCATCACCCATTCTTCCATCCCACTCATTATGTATCTGTTTATCTATCCATCTATCTGTCTTTCTGTCTATTCACTGTATACGTCCATCCATCGGTCTACCTGCACCTGTACATTCACACACCTGCAAGTCCACAAGGGCACCGGAAGTGGGGAAGGAAAGGGAGGGGGCAGTTGCGCCCCCTGAATTTTTAGTGAGAGCCTTTTTTGTTTCACCTATATCTCGTCGCAAACTCATTATAAATATGCTGTACATCAGTAACAAGAAATTTGAGCACATGTCCTACGGTATGTTATTCTTCACAAAAGCATGAAATAATGTGTCCAGGTGAAATAAATGAGGACGATATGTTAGTCTTCAGGATATTTATTGTTTATACGGCCAAGACTCTCAAGATAAATACGAAGGGGATATAAATGCAGCATAATTACTTTCTTTTCCTACCTCTGATCCCTCCCTCCCTCCAGGAAATCCTTTCATGGGGCGGCCACATGTAAGAAGGGCCTCCAGTTGCCTGTGTGTAAGTATGCATTCTTCACACCATAATAACTACACCCCCCTCCCCATTTCATCTTCTTAGGTGTTTTTCCACTCTGTCCTCCCACCCTCTTACACCCCAACCTAGAGGAATTTCACACTTGTATGTATGTATGTTACGGTCTGTACATTAATCCACACTGGCAGTACTTTTGCTCCCGTCCCCCGATCTTGGAATGCTTCAGGTGCGATTTGTCACCTTAAGAAAAAGTAACCTAGGCAGCTGTGTCAGTTTCTGTGGATGGGTATGGAAAGGTGATTATTTGTCTGTTAGTCTTTGTTTGTCTATCCATGTCTGTTTATTTGTCTTGCTGTGTGTCCATCTGTCTGTCTGTCTGTCTGTCTATCTATCTATCTATCTGGTACTCACTGGAAAAATCCCGCCGGTGAAGTGCATGGGATGAGGGAAGTAAGGCACATCAACACACCCAGGCAGCTTCGTAGCCCCATCTTTCAAGCTGCCCCCTGAAAATAAACAAATAAGCAAGTAAGCAAGGAACGAAATGGACATAGAAAGCAAGCATGTATGTATGAGTGAGTGAATCAATACGTCATCATCATTATCATCATCATCATCATCGTCATTATCATTATCAATCATCATCATCGTTGTTTTGTTGTTGGATGAGAGGTTGTACACATGAGCCCAACTGTGTGTGTGTGTGTGTGTGTGTGTGTGTGTGTGTGTGTGTGTGTGTGTGTGTGTGTGTGTGTGTTTGAAAGTATTGATCGTATTGTACCCATAATATCCATCAGTTGTGTACCATATATAAAGTTGTAACATGAACTAATCACACACACACACACACACACACACACACACACACACACACACACACACACACACACACACACACACACACACACACACACACACACACACACACACACACACACACACACACACACAGCCTTTAAACGTTTCTACTTTCACATGGATCACTCTTCCCATGTCGTGCCTCGCCAGCATGGAAAAAACTTAATTCTGACTATCACTTCTCTCTCTCTCTCTCTCTCTCTCTCTCTGATAGTGTCTTGTGGTTATCTTTCGTGTAAACAGAATGATAATGATAAGTTTTTCTCCTTCACATGGCCCAGATTATTTGTCCTTTAGTAGCGCATATCACAGCACTTCTTCGTGACTAGCATCATATAAAGTAATGTTACGGCGCTACAACATCATTTCCACAGCACATCCTCGTGACTAGCATCGTATAACTAATGCTACGGCTTGACATTCTTTCCACAGCACTTCTTCGTGACTAGTATCCTATAAAGTAATGCTACGGCTTGACATTCTTTCCAAAGCACTTCTTCGTGACTAGCGTCGTATAAAGTAATGTTACGGCTTCACATTCATTCCACGGCACTTCTTCGTGACTAGTATCCTATAAAGTAATGCTACGGCTTCACATTCTTTCCACAGCACTTCTTCGTGACTAGCATCATATTCTATAATCGCGGCGCACGACTCTGAGGTAGACATTATCGTACCCTGGCAACCTGTCAAAAGTGCGTCCGATTTCGTATTATACATGAATCATATTATTATACACGAATATTATACACGGATATTATTATGCACGAACATATTATACACGAATCATATTGTTGTACACGAATATATTATACACGAATATTATTGTACACGAACATATACACGAATCATAGTGTTATACACGAATATTGTTATACACGAACATATTATATACGAATTAAATTGTTATACACGAATATTATTATACACGAATCATATTGTTATACACGAATTAAATTGGTACACACGAAAATATTATACACGAATATTATTATACACGAACATATTATACACGAATCCTAAGCGTATCATATATTATACACGAAATCGGAAGCAGTGTTGACGGGTATGTTGCCAGGGTACGATAATGTCCGTAATGTGGCCCATTTTCTTTTTTTTTCGTTCGTTATTATTATTTTTTTTTTCATGCATCTCAATTGCAGAAAAAGACAATACTTCTGCCCTGTATCCTGTCCAGTGCGCTTCTTCGTGACTAGTATCCTGTTTTAGTGTTAATCGCATGTTACAGTCCAGCATTCAAGATGGAAAGATGGCAGTTTTAGGGCAAGTTGGAGTGAATGGAGTATAGAGCCTTTGCAAAGTATTTTTTATTTGACTTACTTATTCCCGTTACTTTTTTATTTTTTATTCGGACGATTAAATTCCACTTATGGATGTGTTAGCTCTGAGTGAAACGAAGATGAAAGGGAAGGGGGAATCTATGTTTGGAAGTGTGAATGGAAGATTGTCAGGTGTTGATAGAGGAAGGGCAAGAGAAGGTGTGGCCTTGTTAGTGAGTCCGGAAGTACAGAAATGTGTGATTGAATGGAAGGAGGTGTCATCGAGATTGATGTGGGTGAAAGCGAAATTTGAACGTGAGTTGTGGGTGTTTGTGAGTGCATATGGGCCTGGTAGTGAAAGGGATGAACAAGAGAGGGAGTCTTTCTGGAATGATGTTGATGAGTGTCTGCAGAGTTTTGGAGCGAATGTGAATGTGGTAATGATGGGAGATCTGAATGCTAGAGTGGGAAATGTAGCAGTTGAGGGCGTAGTTGGTATGCATGGTGTGCCTGGAAGAAATGAAAATGGGGAACGAATGATAGCGATGTGTGTTGAGCGAGAGATGGTGATTGGGAATACGCTGTTCGAGAAGAAAGATATTTATAAGTATACATGGGTGAGACAAGAGGGTGGAAGGGTTGTTGATAGAGCTTTGATGGACTATGTGGTTGTGTCTAGGAATGTAATAGGAAGATTGTTGGACATGAGAGTTCTGAGAGGGGAGGGTGGAGGTATGTCTGACCACTACTTGGTGGAGGGAAAGTTAAGAGTAGGTAAGAAATGGGTGAGAGCTAGGAGGGTTAGGTGTGGCAGGGAGGTTTTGAAAGTGAGTGAGTTGGATGAAAGAGAGAAAAAGATAGAGTATCAGGAGAAATTGGAAGATGAGTGGAACGCAGTGAAAGATCGGGAAAATGGCAGCATGGAGGAGGAATGGCAGTTGTTTAAGAGTGCTGTGGTGGGGCATGCAGAAGAGGTGTGTGGTGTGAGATGTGTGGGTGGTGGTGTAAGAAAAGGAAGTGAATGGTGGTGCGAGGAAGTAAGTATGGCTGTGGCTGAGAAGAGACGTGCATATGAAGTGTGGCTGCAGAGGAAGGATGAGATGTCATATGAAAGGTATAAGGAAAAGAGGAATAGAGCGAGAAGGGCTGTGCGTGATGCTAAAGTGGCAGCAGATGAGAGGTGGGGTAGGCGGCTGACAGAGAATTTTCAACAGAATAAGAAAATGTTTTGGAAGGAGGTGAAAAGGGTGCGAAAGGGAGAGTCTGGGAAGGAAGAACGAGTAAAAGCAGAGGATGGAAGGATGTTAATTGAGATGGATGCAGTAAGGAAGAGATGGGCAGAGTATTTTGAAAGACTGTTAAATGTTGAGGATGAAAGGGTGGCTGAGATTGTGGCGAATGGAAGGGTGCAAGGAATAAATGTGTTGGGAGAGTTGAATGATTCTTTGATCACGAAGGAGGAAGTGGAGAAGGCAGTAAAGGAGATGAAAACAGGGAAAGCTGCAGGTATGGATGGGTGTGCTGTGGAGTGCCTGAAGGGTGGTGGAGTGACTATTGTTGACTGGTTAGTAAGATTGTTGAATGTGTGCTTTGAGAAAGGTTTGGTGCCAGTTGACTGAGCAAGTGCTTGTGTGGTCCCGTTGTATAAAGGCAAGGGTGATAAGTATGAATGTACTAGCTTTAGGGGCATAAGTCTATTGAGTGTTGTAGGTAAGGTGTATGGTAGAGTGTTAATTATGAGAGTTAGAGAGGGTACAGAGGGAGTGATTGGTGATGAGCAGTGTGGCTTTAGGAGAGGGAGGGGATGCGTTGATCAGGTGTTTGCTGTGAGACAAGTGTGTGAAAAGTATTTAGCGGAAGGCAAGGATGTGTTTTGGGCATTTATGGATTTAGAGAAAGCGTATGATAGAATTGATAGGGAGGCTTTGTGGACTGTTTTAAGATTGTATGGACTTGATGGTAGGTTACTAAAAGGGGTGAAAAGTTTTTATGTAAATAGTAGAGCGTGTGTAAGAGTGGGAAATGCTGTGAGTGATTGGTTTCCCGTGAGAGTGGGGCTGCGACAGGGATGTGTGATGTCGCCTTGGTTGTTTAATATTTACATGGATGGTGTTGTAAGGGAGGTGAATGCAAGAGTTTTAGGTGGAGGTCTGAGTCTAGTGAATGTTGTTGGTGGAGAGTGGGATCTGAAGCAGCTGCTGTTTGCTGATGATACTGCACTGGTGACTGATTCAGAGGAGAAATTGAGACAGTTGGTAGAGGAGTTTGGAAGGGTGTGTGAAAGGAGGAAATTGAAAGTAAATGAGAATAAGAGTAAAGTGATGAAGTGTACGAGGTTGATAGATTGTAGGGGGATGAATATATTTTTGAATGGTGAGTTGCTTGAGGAGGTAGATTGTTTTAAATATTTAGGGTCACATGTTGCTGTGGATGGAAGAATAGATGCAGAAGTGAAGTTTAGAATAAATGAAGTAGGAAAGGTGCTGGGAGGAATGAAAAAAGTGTTTAAATGTCATTCGCTTAGAATGGATGTAAAGATAAGGCTGTATGAGGGTGTTGTGGTACCGACTGCGTTATATGGGGCTGAAACATGGAATATGGGTGTAGCAGAGAGGAAAAGTTTGAATGTAATGGAGATGAGGTGTCTGAGGAGTATGTGTGGAGTGACGCGTATGGATCGGGTGCGAAATGATGAAGTGCGAAGGAGAACTGGAGTTGTTCGGGAGATGGCTGGTAGAGTTGAGCAGAGGGTGTTGCGATGGTTTGGGCATATGGAGAGAATGGATAATGAGCGATTGGTGAAAAAGATAACTAGATCTGATGTGAGAGGTGTAAGGCTGAGAGGAAGACCACGAATAGGATGGATGGACAGTGTGAAGAGAGCGCTGGATGCGAGAGGGATGTCTGTTGAGCAAGGAAGAGTGGCTGTGCATGACAGAAATAAATGGAGAGAAATTGTGAATGAATAAGTGATGACGCAGCCCTGAGGGGATATTCTCCCGCATTTGGTCTGATCAGCTAGTCAGGTCAGGTGCGGGTAAGGGGATGGGTCTGTTATGATGTGGCAGGGGTAAACCAGTTCTGCTGTCGGGCCCTACTGCGGATGTCACTGATTGCATTGCGCAGTTGACCCTTGTGCGGTGTGGTTTGGTGAGGATCTGTCCGTTCTCCCCTTTGGGGCTAAGATGCGAATGAATGTGTTTGAATGGTTGAGTAAATGGGGCGTGTGTCGTCCTGTCTCGGCTACCTCCCTTTCCTTGGGGGAAGCAGCCTAGGTATATAGATAGATAGATGAATCTCTCTTAGTAAAGCGATTAATGAAAAGTGTATCTAAACTGTAGTGTGGACATTCTCTCTCTCTCTCTCTCTCTCTCTCTCTCACTCCCTCCCAGCTGAATAAAATCGTCCGGTGATAGGAAGAGTAAATTGAAAGCACACAGAGCTCATTCCTCCCCCAACACACAAAAACCATACTTCTGTAATTCCTTTTTTCTCTGCCAGACGAATACTTTTACGATCTCACATAGTCAGTTAAGTCTACGGTCTTAGTCTGCCTCGTTACACGTTTTCAGAGACTGCATACCTCCGCCGATGCCAGTAAAATCTATGATTGACTTTCTTCCCGCATTCGGATTCACCTCAAAATCTAATCAACACTACCTTGACCCATTGCTCACCTGTCCACCAAATATTATTGAAATCCGACCGAACCTTTTTGAGATATTTTGTACACAGACAGACACTCGGACAGACAGGTACGGACAGGCTTGATGGAGGTAAAAATAAATATACATCCACGAGCTGAAGGGGTTAATTAGCCAGCTGTCGTACCCTTTTAATTGCTATCTATCTATCTATATCTATCTATAGCCTGACGCCCTAATCCCGCAAAGGGTGGCCGCAGACAAAACGCCACCAAGTCGCTCTGTCACTCACAATTTGACTGCCCTCCCCCCAGCTCACTCCACCCTCTCTCATATACCTCTCAATGCTTTATTAAGAATATAAATAGTGATTACGGCTATATCCAACCCCCCCCACTTCGAAAAAGAACTCTACACTTAATGCAATTGATTAGTGGCAGCAAGAATGTAGAAAAAATGTCCTCGGGTGGAATGATGAAAAGTACACACACACACACACACACATACACACACACACACACACACACACACACACACACACACACACACAATCCTCCACCCGCCAACATTCACATTTTCATTACTTTCACACGAGAGAAAGTTCAGAAAACGGGTCAGAATTCACTAGGGCAAAAAATTTATAATAATAATAATAATAATGATGATGATGATGATGATGATGATGATAATAATAAAAGTAGCAGTAGTCGTAGTAGTGGTATAATGGTGGTAGTAGTAGTAGTAACATCATCATCATAATCATAACAACAATAAGAACAGCAACAACAACAACAAGAACAACAACAACAGTAATAATAATGAAGATAATAATAATAATAATAATAATAATAATAATAATAAAATTCCTACGCACTGATAAGCCCCACACTCTTATCTTATTTAATCTTACAAGTGAAGGCTGTACATTCTAAAAACGCACTATCTTTCGCTTACCAACTCGTACCCGTGTAATAAAAATGAGTACGCGAACGTATCACCAGGTGCCTAATTGCTGCAGGTGATTTATGGAACACCTGTAATTAATAGAGGTAATTAGCCTGCATCCCATATTATAGTGCTGTTAGTAATACACACACACACACACACACACACACACACACACACACACACACACACACACACACACACACACGTACATACATACATACAAACTCACACACGTACATACGTACAGACATACATAAATACAGACAGACAGACACATAGATACATACATACGAACACATACATACAGTCTAACACACACACACACATTCATACATACACATAAATACATAATTCCTGTATACACACACACACATACATACACGTAAATACATAATTCCTGCACACACACACACACACACACACACACACACACACACACACACACACACACACACACACACACACACACACACACACACACACACACACATTCTTAAGAAAATACATCAGAAATGAAGAATAAAAATAAATGATGGTTTTCCACACCACTGCGCACACAGTATTATTAATTCGGCCTTCAGAGTATTGGTGTGCCCTTTGCCCCCTTTTTCCCGTGATGCCTTCTCCGTAGCGATTTATTTTCCGTCTTACAGTGACCTTTAGTAGTAATAATAATAGTAGTAGTAGTAGTAGTAGTGGTAATAGTAATAATAATAATAATAATAATAATAATAATCCTGCATACGGTATCTCACAACACAGTTCCAAGGTGTAGTCGTATTGGAGGGGCGATTTGACTAGTAACCAAGGAGACTCATTCACACCTCGTAACTAAGGCTTATTTAGAGAGAGAGAGAGAGAGAGACAGTACCTGGAGACGGACGGACGGAGTGTTGGACGAAGGTAAACTGCTTTTGGCGGTGTCTAGAGAGGGACTGTTGCGACTCACTTACTCTCTCCCCTCGCTCCACTATCTCCCCCTCCCCTTCTCCACTCCCCCAACACCTCCTTCCCTCCACTAGACTCTCTCCCTCCCTCCCCCACTGGTCCCTCCCTCTCTCTTCTTTCCTCCACCTTTTCCCCACCTCCACCTTCTTCCCTGTAGTGTTTGTTTTTCTCCATACACACACACACACACACACACACACACACACACACACACACACACACACACACACACACACACACACACACACATACACTAATATATCCACTTTCCCCTCTTTTCTCAGTCGCCTCTCTCCCCCTCTCACTTTCCTTCACTGCGTCTCCTCCACCCTCCCCCTTCTCTCTTCTCTCCATCCCTCCACCTCTCTCCCTCTCCTCCTCTTCCTTCCATTGTCTCTCTCCTCCTCCCAAGTCCTCATTGTCTCTCTCGTTCTCCTTCTTCTTCTTCCTTGACTGTCTCTTCCCCTCCCTCTCCTCTTCTCTCCCCAGTTGTCTCTTCCTCTCCCCTTCTCTCCATATTAGTCTCTCCCTTTCCCTCATCCTTCCCTTCTTTCCTCCACCCTTTCT